>NC_060248.1:94272931-94575962 GCF_921293095.1 Ischnura elegans | reverse complement strand
TCGAGAGTGATATGGGCGACTAAGGAGGTGGAAGAGCGTTAATTGTGCGGCGGATGGCGGTGCAGGAAGGTGGCGCTAACTAGCGGGAGCCGCTCGGTCCGAGTAAAGCGTTAAATAATAGCGAGCGAGAGAGGGAGGCATTTAATCAGGATGCATGAATTATGAGCCGCGATCATGTGCTGATAAGGAGGAGCGACGGCGCCCCTTCCCCCCCAGGGGAGTGCGTCGCCCCCGACTCCCATATTAACGATTTTGCCTCGTCTCGACCTACGACGTTTCGATCCATTGGGAGCAGTTCACCTTAATGGTCGAGCGAAAGCTCTCCCGAGGTGAATCACTACCTTGAAGCTGCTGACGCTTGAATATAAGTCGGTCATTAGTAGACGGCACAAATGAATTAATCGCTGAAGTCGCCGCATCCCTCTTCAGGATCAGAGGAAAGCTCAATGTGGAAAAGAAGGCGGGATAGTAGCGTTTAAATTCTTGGGAGAAGTTGTAGCTTTTTTTCCTATCTTCCTCAGTAATGAGATATCTTATGTCTACTTGTTTCAAATTTTATGTATGCCATGCAAAGTGCTGCCAACAAACCTATAATTAAATGCTTCATAAAGTCTTTACAGCTAGTATTGCCATTTAAAGCTGTAGTGATAACATTAACTTAAGTTTGTTTCGGAAATAAAATAATTTTTACCGCTAATGTACGTATTTCTTCTATGATCGTTGAGTTAGTGGCCTAAAAACGGGAGTTCTTCTTGGAAGGGCGCCTAAATTCCAGCATTGAAAGTGTTGAAATGGATATTGCAACCCGTCTGCCTAATCTCGGAGAAACTCATATTATTATTGCGAATGCATTATGGCTAAGCTAATAAAAATATTTTAAGTGACATACTCGGATATTCATTATTGACTAAAGAAAAATACGTGGAACACACATGGAAATAAAATGCAGAAAAGCGTTCCATCAGGTGGAGATATGTCTGAGACAGAAAAATTGTGCAGTTGACAAAAGAAATAAATTTCACCGATAGCTAACGTGCCAGAAAGCTAACGAGAAAATAAGATGCACATACTTTTTATAGAAGACTAAGTTCATTGCCTCCGGCTGCGATTAGCGAGTTTTCGGACCTCGCCTCAATTGGCAACTTTTCGATCCATCGGAGGCATTTAGCAGAGGCATAAGGAGAGACGTACTTGTCGCTCGATCTCTCTTTTTCGTTGACAAATTGCTCGCCTAAAACTCATGCTAACACATTGAAATATATGGGATGTCAAGTGGATATTATTCCGCCCTTGATTTTTGCCAGAAATTTGAAAATTAATATTTACTGAGATAATTGTTTTTAAAATTGAGTAACATTAAAGTGCTGAAAAAAGCCTACTACAGACGTTCGGAAATTTTTTAAATGATACCGCATGCTCTAATGGTGTAATATGCTACCAAATGATATGTACAAAGTTACATTTATAAAACGGTAATACTCATGGTTATTTTTTTCACATCTCTTTTCCATTTGAAGTTTTTTCAAAATTTATCCAAAGTGACATCATTTAAGTATCTAAAGTGAGATTTAAATCATATCAAATCAATGCCACCTCAAGGATGGAGATGTAACAATGGTATTCGAGACATAAAATTGATACCTTTCAGATATGTAACGAGATATGTTGCTGCTTGGGATGCTTTTTTGCTCGGAACGATATCGTTAATAGTGAATGAACGTTCTCCCGAGGCAGAAGGAGTTTATGGTGAAACAGACGTCTGTTTTCCTTTCTACTTCCCGAGTAGGAGATGAATCGCTTCCCTGGAACTTAGAACGATGCTGGTGTAGACGATGTAATCCGAGTACACGCTCTTTGTAGGATCAGAAGATAACAAACTCTCTCATGAGATTTAGTGAATGAAATGGGAGTCTAAAATTCTCAGGTAAAAGATTGAGCTTTTCTTCTTACCATTTATAAATAAGTAAAATTCAAACCAATGATAGCAAAACAATTTAAAATTTCTTAAAGATCCGGCTTATGCATTTTTGGTAATAAGACGTATTATTTACCATTTTTTCTGGCATTTTTGACGTTATTCAACCTATCACAGCGAAATAAAATGCAGGAACATAGATGTGTTCCACAGTATTTCTCCAGCTAATATATGAAAAAATGCACTTTTGACCTTGTGAAAAATCCCAGCATAGTACATGAAATCAAGTTTTAGAAAAACTTTCAAAGCTCGATCGAGTAAAAGGCATCTTATCCGAGACTGAAAAATTGTGCTAAGGGGCAAACAGCTGAATAGCCTCGGAAACCTGAACGGTTATGAGAAAACAAAATCCCTGGAGAGTAAGTGGTACTCCATGATATATAGTGTCTCCAATTGCGTCCAAATTCTGGTGAAAAACCGACTCATAAAGAAGTAATGTTTAAAAGGCAGTAAAAATAAGGGTTCAGGACATGAAAACGATCCTGAGGAGAGTACATTAGAATTTATAATACAGATGGCAGATCAAGAAGCAGGAGAAGAGTATAATTGGTGTGGGCGGAATATATTCTGAGCGAATAAGAGAAAAAATAGGAAAACATAAGAGGTAAGAACAATAGGAGACTCCCACGTACCAGTTGTAGTAGGGACGGATAGCCTATACATTATGATTCTGACATGAAACGAGTGTTGCCTATTCACCAGGATATTTTTTCAAAATATCCTAATGACTATGCTACACTCGATTCAGGTAAGATTAGTATGAGTAGGTTACCTTAAGGAACTCCTCACTGGATTAAACACACGATGTCTATAACATTTATAGCCTTTTCAATCGATTCGGTTTATGGTAACAATCGTTTTATCTTATATTGATGTATAAACACAAACTTGAAATTTCTCGAACCGAAGCTTTTTTTCAGTCCTCGAGGCATTCAGACAAATTTCAGTTCAATTTAAGGCTTCGTGCTCCACTATCGTGAGATTTTTTACGCCCATTTCTAAGGCAATAATGTACTTTTTTGCAAAATATTTTAATGGTACGTATTCTGTCGTATTTTTCAATCGTTAGATGCAGGGCAAAAAATAAATAATTAAAAGATTATGGTTCTGACAGGTTTAAGACAGCAAATTAGGTAAGTAAAAAGTTGAAAAAAGAAAGAAGAACGTGTTGGAAAAAAATTGAAAACGTTGAGAAGAACGTGAGGTAAACTTAATGATAAAAATAGCAGTACAAATTAGTTCATACATTCTTGTTTGGCAAGGATTATGACGCAGGGATTCTGCGAACCTAAATCCTTGGCTCTCTTCCTTCCTACGGTCGATCAAGGTGTCCTCGGAGATAGATCCGTCTCTTTTCCTTTGCACTTCGGTTGATTTATTTCAATGTGGCCATGTGATAGGACGAAGGCTGAGCTATCCGATCTCGGTGGTTGAAATCCTGTCCTTCGGATTGTGCCAACTCTTGGTCGTTCGTCCCCCGAGAAAAAATCGAGCGACAATCATCAGATAGGGGCTTTCTTTGGGTTTCCCCATTTGACCAGAGCGAAGACGACCCACTGAAAAGGTACGGACGAAAAATGAAAAGAAGAAGAAGAAGATGCAGTAGAGGAAAAACCGTCCGAGAGACGCCACTCTCATGTTACCACCTCCCGATCGGCCACAAAAGTATACTTAATCCCCACAAGGGGCACCAATATCAATGATTTTCTCTATTTTCTCAGTGGATGGACGTTTGAGTACTCGAAAATTCGAGTCGAGCTGAGTAGTTGGCGCTCGAATAAAGTGCATCGAGTATCATTACGACTGTCGAGTCGAGTAGTTTCGGTTTTAGAGCTGTCGAGACCAGTAAGTTCAAAAATATGCCGACAAGAGGCGTTATCATGAAATTAATGTAAAAATATCGTTTATAAAGTCGATAAGTCGTTCTAATGCCTTTGCCAGACAGTTTCATCTTGCTGCACACATAGCAGTCAACCACTAGGATGGAATTGGCGATTGGACAAATAAGAATATGTTTGAGGATGCATTATTGTATTGGATGGTCTAGAAATTACGAGACTCGGCTCGACTCAATACTCGTGAGTATTTTTCTGCTCCAATGGAGATCAAATAGTACTACTCGCATATCTCTACTGCAGAATCTATGAATACTGATGTTCATGAACCATAAATGTGTACTTCAAACGGCTGCTTTAATTTAAAACCCTCAATTGACTTAAAGGCTCGTGGATAATATCAATAATAAATGATTTGTGCATACTTTTGCCACTGCACCAGTTCCATCAGCACTTAAATTAGCCTAACTGAAGATCTTCTTTGCGTACACTTTGTGTTGTCGTACAGTAAGGACACACCCAGAAAGGGAGAGGTTATCGATAGAGATGGTGAGCCTCACAAAACGGTATTACACCACTGAACTTCCGTTTTCTGAGGTAAAAAGATTTACAAGTGAGATTTTCAAGTGAAATTTCAGTAAGGAAAAAAAGGAAATGATTTATCCAAATAGAATATAGATTATCATAGCATAGAAGCAATACGTTGCCAAGTAAGCGATTTGTCGGACAAGAAATAAGGTTTCAATGTTAATGTATTAATATATGCTATAAATACTGATGGAAAACGGGAAGAACAGAATGAAAAAACTGTCTACCTCTTCAGCTTTGTATTGCCAAGCTTACAAAACCCGAGCTTTTATGGACTATTTAATTTCAACAAAATATTTATATTCAAGCCACAGACTCCGCTACTTTTAGTCGAGTCAAAATATATTTTTGCCCGGGAATGTTTGCGCTGGCTCTGATTTTGTCCTCTTTTTTTAGTTTTTTTTTCTTAATCTAAAAGAGAAGTTGTTCTGTAGCAAAATGGATATTGAACTTCGGAAAGATTTGGCAACGTGTTTTTTGTAGGGTCTTACTAAACCGTTGTAAAACTAGTTAGGATTGAAAAAGGATACGAAACGAAATTGAGGCGTTTGAGTTGTGAAAAAGAATGTTAAATATCAGGTGGGGAGATAGAGTAAGGATGAAATAATGAGGAAACATCTAGAGCGTGGGATTGATGTGGGGGTAATGAAGACAATCAAAACAAAGGAAAAGCTTATCGCATTAAAACATGGAAACCTCATTTATTGTCCGATAAACGCTTACTTGGCAACGTATTGCTTCTACCTTATGATAATCTAAATTCTATCTGCGTAAATCATTTCCTATTTCTCTTACCAAAATTTCACTTAGAAATCTCACTTGTAAATCTTTTTACCTCAGAAAATGGAAGTTCAGAGATGTAATCTCGTTTTTAGAGGCTCCCTACCTCTATCAGGAACCTCTCACTTACTGGGTGACATGAAAAGAAGGAATTACTTGGTGACGGAGAAATCGGAAGAGATGGTGGAAGGAATGAGTACATGAGGTAGAGGAAGAAAGGAAATGATGGATGATTAGAATGAGGAGACAGGTTACAAGGGAATAAAGAGAAGGTACATATATAAACTCGAAATGGCACGTTGAGTGACTGATTCAGAAATACTTAATTATTCACACAGCACTAAAAGTTGGCATATGTGACCATGAAATGTGATACCCACCTCCCACCCTTATCAATTTTACCAAGTGAATCAAGTGAAAGGGAGACGTAGAAGTGTATGGTATAAAATAGGTGGAGAATAAATGAGTTACTCTATAGCAAAATGGATATTGAAATTAGAAAAGGTTTGGCATAGGTTTAACGGGAATGGAGAGGAAGGTTACATCTATAACCTCCTAGCAGCATGCTGGGTGACTGATGCAGGAATAATTTGTCATTCACACAACAGAACAGAACTGGGCATATGTGACCATGAAATGTGATACTCACCTCCCAGCGTTATCAATTTTACCAATTGAATCGAGACAGAGTGAGATAGAGAGGCTTACGGTGTAAAATAGGCAGAGAAAAATAACGAGTTTCGATGAAATTGAGAGAAAAACAAAATAGGGAATTGAAAAAACAAAATACCCGTCTATATTCAAATCTATTTATAAAACACCTCCGAGCCTTCCGCCGGCGACGCGACGGTATTAAAAAAAAGAAGAAAAAAACGGAGAGTATAAAATTCCCACCTTTTATTCTTCCACGTGCGAATCGAGTTATACAGGCTCTCTCTCTCACTCACTCACACATTTGCGGAAAAACACGCTCGAGTCTCGTGCGCAAGCGTGCGTTGAAATGGCCGGCCGGCGGTGTCGGGCGTGTTCGTGTTGGGAGCACGGGCCAATGCCGACGACGGCGAGACGGGCATCGATCATTTGTTTTCTCCAGCCTTAGAGCCCGAAAAAAACAGGAAAAAATAACTTCTCTAATTTTTTTTTCATTTCTTTAAATGTCTTTCTCCTACTCTCGCACGTTCGATCTCCAGCATTACGATCAACCGGCTACACCCGCCCACTCCTACCTCTTTGACCCTTTACTGTATTTGTTTTTTTTAAGTGTTTAGCCGTCCACCTGTTTGGCAGACGATGCAACGGGAGCAATTCCAACCAGAGGTGCGATGAAAAGTCGTCGATAGGAAAACTTGATTAGAGATTTCAGGGAGTTCATACCACAACTCCTAGGCTAAAGGAACTCAGACACTAACGAATTTTAATCGAATTGAGTTTCAAATATATATATATTTTCTGATGTTACCCAGATATTAAGATATTTTTACACCAATTAGATCTCCACCATTACGACCTGCCAGTTTATTTTTTTCAACAACTATAACCGACCACTTACTAGGCAGACGATGTGACTGAACTCTACTCAAAGATAGATAAATGGTCGATGAGATACCTTGATAAAAAATTTGAACAAACTTTTACTGCGGCACCTTAGGCTAATGAAACAAATATAGCTCAGATATTAAGAATTTGAGATGATTCAAATATAAAAAATAAGACACTTAAGGATGTAGCCCAAAAAGCACGAGATATACACGTATGTAAGCATGAAAGCAATGAAGATAGTATTACATCTCCATCATTTCGACCAATAACTATGTATGCAACTTAGGATCATCATGGGGACCATGAGGAAAAAAAAAGAAATTAATTTTGTTCTGTCCACATATTATACTTTATTCTTGCTTATTGTAAATTATTGTATCACATATATGTTTCATAGTGATGATGTTTCAAAAAAATTATATATACTGTCTTTTTGTTTCTGGTCTGCCGTGAAATTAATTTTAAGATGGTAGCTCCCATGCTGGTTTTTTAACCATTGGAGCTACCTAAAGCTCCATTTGTGTTGTCCTGTTAAAAAAAAGTGTACATTCATGCTTGGAGTATTAAATTCAATTCAATTTGGTGCCTCAGTACTCTGCTCTTCGAAGTAGGCGTTAACATTTTGACCCCTTGGAAACTCCTCTAGGAGGAAGCAAATCATGACTCTCAAGTTACATTCCAACCCAAAGACCTTCAAGTGTGCTGTCATTATGCTCATCGAGTTTAATTGGAAGAAATAACCTCTACTGAAATTAATACCCCAAGATACCAATCCTTTTCCGAATCGTCTTACTCTTCTATCAATAATCATGTTTTCAGATTAAACTGCTATCCAATCTTATCACACAATATTTTCAATCAACCACCCAGTTTTCAATTTTTTAAATAATGAAATAAGAGACTTTTCTATGGCACATCGTAAAGGTACCATTAAGTGCTGATGCATTTATTGACTGAGTTTTGTGGGAGCCAGATCCCCAAGAAATTTGTAGAGCAATCAGATAGGCTAGGATTTTGAACGCTGTTTACTCTTCGCTTCAAGCTCACTCATGTTCCCAACGCCATAGCATTCCTCGAATAGGAAACATGAAGTGGACCAAGAAGAAAAGGAAGGACGAAGTGCTGGATATGGTGGGTGATGGGAAGAGGCTTCCAGATGAGATACGGTGGAGAGAGATGGAAGATTTGTTGTGAAGGAGTACTGAGTGGAGAGAGGATGATAAAAACAGTGTTAGAGGGAAGAATGTTAGCCATGCGAGGGAGGTGAGGGGAGATTGTTGGATTTATACACAAAATGAAAGGAAGTAAGTGCTTTGAATTGAAGAAGTTGGTTCAAGGTGGGGGAGACAAGCTAGGCTAAACCTGAATCGCACGATCATTTTACACGTACAGTACAAGTTCATGGATGGCGGCAATTATAGTTCTACTTATATCTCTCATTCATCATGACCTTCATGAATGACAGCAATGATAACATCCATATTTACATAATTTGCTGCCGTTGAGTTTTCCATCACTGAACACGTACGTGACATAGAGCACCAGCGACAAATTAGGGAACGAGACCAAATAGACGTATATTCTGGCGAAGTCAATTAGTTCTATGGTTACGAATAGTCAATAGACAATGATGGCCGAAGCAATCATTTTCCCTCAATCACTTAGCGATTCAACCCGAAGGTTGGTTTGGTGAGGATGGGGCTCATCCCGGAATACGTCACAGGTGTGTGAAATTCAGGCATTCAGGGTATGAGGGGGATGGCTCCTTTCCCTGGGCCACCTCGCAATTCGAGGATTTTGATTTGCAATGTCCCATTTCAAATCAAAATCAATATCCTCAAATCAAATTTTAAAATTCCGGTATTTAAATCCGGGACCCTTCGATCAGCAGCCAAATGTACTACCCACTAGGCTACTACGATCACTAATTTTCCCTGCTAATGGTAAAAAATAGCTTAAATGATTGATAGCTTGAATTAAAAATAGCTTGAATGATGGCCACTGCATTTATGCGCGCAAAATTATCGAGTAATTGACATCGTGATCGTGTGAGGCTTTAAGTCTGCGAAATGTACAGTATAAACCTACTTTAACTTGCAGAATAATTTAATTGCTACACTCCGTATTTGGCTCCTTCAAAGATAATCTTTGTATTCAAGTTGTTTCTCGACACATTGACACGTACTTACGGAAAAATATGCACAATAGGGTGGTTTCCTATTTTTTTTATTGCCTAAATCGAAAGAGTATTACTCCTGGGGTAGGTACGTACTTCACGCTTTCAGATTTTAAAATGACGATATCTATTTTTCGCGATTAAATGAAAAGTGAAACTTTTTCAGCGCGCGAAAACGCGATGGCTAAGTATGAATGCTAGGGAAAGCTCGTTTGACGTCATTCTGGTTCCAGCCGCCGCCTTGTGAGGCAACCTTGGTGCGAGGCTATGTTCGCCGATACGATGCAGGCTGCTAGCAAGTAGCAGAGTACCCTGCTAGCAGGTAGCGCTTGGCTTAAATAAGAATCATTAATACCCTATCAAGCGAAGGAAACTTTCCGACAACAGGCATTTTTAATAAGTGATTATTAAGAAATGCTTCCCTGAGCTCTGTTTCCCTGTGCCACATGCATGCATTGGTTATCTCAGACGATATAAAACTCTTGACTACTCGTATAGCATCCATGTCCCCGTGACGTCACGTGGTGTGGCATCGCATGGGCGCCAATCTGGCCTTTTTCTAATGAGCTTAAAATTGACCAATAACATTCGACTAAACAGGGATTTCTAAAACCAAATAATTTATATACATATTATGAATACACTAATGGTGGGTAACGAGTCGCCATCAATGCCTTTCGTTTTCTTTGATGAAGGAAACTACCCTATTGCGGTCAAATCCATGGTCTGCAATCCTCAGATGAGTTTAATGCAGACCTCTACTCAGTTCTCCAATCAGCTTCTTTTCACTTGATTAATTAAGTCACGTAATTAAATCATTATAATAATTTGTCCCATTCGACGAAATAGTGATCATGAAAACTTATTTAATTCGTCTCAATCAATATTTTATGGGATCAAAAATCAAATCTATCAAATATATTGAAACGATATTTCAATTACAAAGCGATGATATAATTAGTACTTTTACAATGCTTATTTTCGGAGTAGGCTTTAATGGGCTATTACTTAAACCATAAAGCCTATCTCAGAAAAAGAATCCTCATGCATTGGGCCTTTTGTGTTTTTCCAGGTTCTGTTTCCACTTTCCGTTTCATGCATTCAAAATTGCTGTGATTGATACCCTATCTGGTTTTGCACGTTTCTCATTGAAAACTTGTCAAAAATGCATAGGAATAATGAAACGGTTGCCTTTTTTTAAATATATAGTTCCTTTTTACCTGTTTCATATTAAAAATCTCGAAATTCTCTTACCTTTAATTCCGACAAAATGTTATACTTTAAATACTTATTTCGTGGCACAACGAAGCATATTTAGTTTTCAAAACTCCTTACCTCTCTTACCACTCTTTTTACATTAAAACTTCAGTCTGATTTCCTAGATGCCCGAGTATCACTCTATCTCCATGTTTTTCCTCGGAGAGCATGTAAATGGCCTAACCACTTTTGCTGGAATTAATTTCGCTGACATCATAACTGCGACGACTACATAGAAATTAAATTCGGCATTTTTTCATCGGTATGCCATTTTTGATATTTTTTTCATTCCAATATTACCTTCTTATTCTTGTTCTATTTTTTTATCAGTTTAAAAACTACAATTCCACAACCCCTAATCATTTATTCCTTCCGCCTGGGTAGAAAATGTTACCGGAAGTAATGAATGCATGCTAAAAGGAGAAAGGTATGAAGTGAGTGTTTCCGTGACAAGCTTGCATGTTCCTTAGTTTGTCTGAGTACATTCCTATCTCCTTAATGGTTGGCGTCAGTTTCATCGGCTTAGAAAATGAAACGATATTCACTTTACGAAGGAAGTGAGCGTATTTATGGCCCCATTGAAAAATTTTCAGATGTTGCATACATATAGTAGAAGCATGGTGGTAGTTATAATAATTGTTCGTCTTAAGAAATGTATTATTGCGTTCTTGATTCAAAATGCAATGTGTTTGAAGGTTATTAAAAGATGTCCATTGCGATAAAAATTTCTAAGTTTAAACGAATATATAAAAACCACATGCAACAAAAAATTAATTAAAATAATAATGGTATTTTTTATTACAACTTGGATCAGATATCGAGCACGGTGTTTCAAGATGAAAATGTAATTATATTTCCTGAAACCAACAATTTAGTTCAGAAATATCTGTGTATTATTGAGGATAAAAACTACTGACATAAATATTGTTATTTTTCAATTCCGCCTACTTTTAGCACTGACTTTTAGTTCAACGAATCCACAGTAAAAAAGAGGATGCAACAAAATGCGATATGGAGTAAATTTTATTTGAATTTTCGTTCCGTTTTGATTATTAGGAGAATATTTGACTTTAAATCATTTAATTAAGTAATTTAATGCCGATGATTTACCACTGAACACTGGCGTGGGTTGAATCAATAGTTTCATTTTTATTTTCAATGTTTATTTCTCGTTAATATATAACCACTTACAATCAGTACCATTAACCTTGACCTGAAAAGCCATTATTAATTATTGCGATCACTCACAAATGTCGTTTGCGGTCATCAATGTTTTATCCTGCACTGCCAAGCCATTCTAATCCTCTTAATATATCAATGCTTTCCTCTACTCATCCATTTACTTTAAGCATTTTTCCGTCATAAGTGACCATTAAAATTCAAAGGCAATAAATATGATCTTCATATTTTAATAATTACGAATGAATGTCGGGAAAGAAATACGAATGAGATGAGTTGAGTTGAGCATGAAGTAGGACAAATGAAGAGCTGTTCAAAATGGTTAACAAGGTTAGGAGACGATCAAAGAGGTGAATTGAAAAGATGATGAAGATCTTAATATGTAGCGTTAGGATAAAGATTTGTGCAGAAAAGTGGGAAGGTACAAACGATGATAAGTTCTAGCTGTAGGCATTTGTGAAGTTTTTTTGAGAAAAATGGTACATGTGAGAGGAATGTAGAGAAATACAAAAAAGGAGGTCTAAAACATAGCTTCTAAAGAATAAAAATGTGAGGGATAGAGAGAGATGGAGTCAACAGAAGACAGCCATAAAGATTGCTGAAAATAGACGGATGGGCAAAGGCGAGACGGAATGAAGAGGTTGCAATGCGATTTTGTTAATTACTCGTAACTCTTAAGAATTAACGTACACTCCTAGGTTGAGTACAATAATAATCAATTCAAATTGGTGATTGGCTTAACTGCAAATGCCGTGTGTTTAAAAAAATATAAATGTTATTAAAATTTGGAAAAAGGAAATACTTCCAGTAATGGGAGAGATACAAATTTTATTTCATTATGCACACTTTGATGAAATATAGATCGAACCAGGTTTCGACGTATGACCGTCTTCTTCAAGGTGCTGAACACCGCAGAAGCACCGATGCATAAATAGCGTGGGCGCAAGGGAGTGATGAAGGATATGCAATGAGGATTCTGCATGTTATAAAAATACGGTAGACCAATGCCGATTAGTCAACTTAAACACAAGGACATGTTAGAGTATCTCGGAAACAGTTTTTTCTCTGGCTAAGAATTCTGTAAATGCTACTTAAGTTGGACCATAGAGTAAGTATAGACTTACCCTATGGTTGGACCTTGATGGCTCAGCATCTACACTCCTCCCTACTGATGACTGACGAAGTCAATCGAACAATCGGTTTTGCGGTCATTCATTCTTTCCAACTTTAGTGAGTATTTGAATTATATTATCTTCGGAAATATTATATGATTGAAGTTGCTTGTTTTCATCCATTTAGTATATTGTTGAGGGGAGTTTTTGACTTTCATGCAAACTTACCATCCACTATCGATAACTTAAAATGGCTTGAGCAATAAAAATGAAGCGGAAACGACTAGACAGGCAGCTAGTTTTTTCTTTTGCGATGTCTAGCTATTGTCTCCAACTCGGAACACAATTCCAGCTGACAAGAAATACGAAGGCGTGCACCAAGTTAATCTTTTCACAAACGGGGCTAAAAGAACGAGCCTCTGCGGAAGCAATGCGGGGTCTGAGGAGAATTTTAACTCCGCTCCGATTGGGACATTGCTTTGAATGAATGGGCAATTCACCACGAAAATAAAGCAACCAATAAACTCTCGCAAAGTGCACTGGTGAAAATGTTACCAGCTGTTGCAAATGCGCGCTGGAAAAACCTGAGAAATACGTGGCGTTCACAGGAAGGAAATGGGGGTATTGCATTCCGCAGCTAAAATATGCGCGGACTTTCCGATAAGACAAAAGAAAAGTACTGCTTTATCTGGTCTCGGGAAATAAGACGGAAGTAAAATAAAAAGGATTAAAAGAAAGTAGCATCCACAATTTCAAGAAAAATGATTGATTTCAATGGCAACGGAGAGACTGGTGATAATAGCTCGCTAGCAGACGAAAAGCAGTGGAATTAATGCCTCTAATCGTCGTGAACTCACCAACCTTGAATAAGGGTGAAAAGTAGGCATGCCAGCGAGACAAAATATTTTTGAATTAACATGATATAATAAATAAAAAGAATGGAGAAGAATGAAGAAGGCTAAGTGAAAGAAAATAAATAGATTGAATCAAGAGAAGAGAGGAAATTACCGGACAAGATATAAATAAAAAAGAGGTTATTGTGAAATAGAGAAATATTAGGGGATAGAAGATGATACTGATAATATGAAGGCATATAGGATAGAAATAATAATATTTGATGGTGGATTAATGGTAAGGAAAAAAGACCTGGATGGGTGGATTTAATAAGATTTGTCGTTCAAGACTGCAAAATTCTCTAAAATGTTTGGGAAAACTCCCCAGGTACATAAAACTGGACAGATCACTTAAATATAGTTTTTTTTCATTTTGGTAAAATAGAGGCTATATATTGGAGGCAATAGATAAAAATATATATTTTTTCTCCAAGGTTAAGGTCCATTTCCTGATCTAAATTATTGCAAAACTAAACATTTTTCTGAAGAACCTTTGGATTTGCTCCATGGAACAAATGGGATGCTACACAATGAGTTATATAGGGCTCTTGTTACTTTACTACAGTGCCTGACAAAAACCTACATTCATTTCCTATCTATATTTATAAATTGCAAAAAATTAAAAGGTATGATATTTTTGAATAGTTTCTGAATTGATATGACATAACTTTTTTTCTTCGTCAACTTTTCTTCTGTTTCCAGCGATTAAACCCAGCTGTACTCTTTCAAAATCTTTATTATCACGAATTTTCCTCTGTGACAGCAGAAGTACTCTGTCGTTTAGATCGATGCATAAACGAATATATTTCATCAGCTGACCTGCTTTAAGCGTTGCAGGACTAGAGCGTCCGTAAAATTAATTTTGCCGGTCGGATTAAAAAAAATGTAGAATGAATACCTGATGGAGAACACTTCTGTCACCGGTAGCACAGAAGCTCCTATGAAAGGCTAGGTTGTAATATTTCAATTGAAAACCATTCACTCTCAATCAAAGGATGCTTCTATTTAAACGAGTGAGCAGCTTCAACGCAGAACAAAACAGCAGCCATTCGCAAACGGTTCGCCGGAGAAATTATAGACGCCCCTTTGTGTGACTGCGAGCCGGGACAACCCACGCGGACTTCGCAAGGGATGATGGGTAGCAGACGGGAGGGCGGCCGGTGGGAATAAAAATGGGGGCAACACTTAGCTGAAGGTGGAAAAATATCTGTCAAAATTCCCACTTTTTACTTAAATGAAAATGCATCCATTGGTTTCACCCTTATGCATAGAATGCACAAGCTGAGAATATTTTGTTCAGTGGTAGATATATTACGTAACATAATAATTATAAAGTACATTAGTTAATAGTATATAGCGTGTATAGTGTATAATTATATTAGCTTACATAGCGACACGAAACACTTGCCAATAGTCTATTTTATATTTCCTGTTAGAAAGGAAGGGTTCTCCAAATTTTATCTGAACGCTTTACTGTAATAAAGACTGTAAATATATTTTTACGATCATTTTTTTCAGCTTTCAATATGCAGCTGAGATTATGGAGAAAAACTAGTGTAAGGCTCAATTCTAAGCTTTCACAAAAAAATCATACTAACTAAAAAATAAGTATTTTGTCAATAATTTTTTATATATTCTAAAAATATTAAATATGGCTGTTATCAAATAATATTTTATGCTTTAGCGAATAGTTTTAACCTTACCTACGGGATGAGTTTGTGTCTTCTAACTTTTGACGCTCTTATCTTTTGGATATAAATCTGTCTTTTCATTATGATTCGCTCTAGAACAACGTCCGCTTGATTGCATTACAATTTTTGATGGCAATGAGTAGCGGTAAGGTTCGTGCCTACCCCGGGCGACAGAAATCAACTTTACGCAACGAATAAGAGCTATTGTGGGCGAGATATGTTGGAACAGCATTATGAGTTGAAGCTGATAATTGAAAAAACAAATCAAAATACTGCAGATGATGTCATATTGAAACGAAAAAGGTCGTCCAAAAATTATATTTATTTAACTAACAAAATTTTCTATCTAAAATTGAGCATGTTCATCAACTGACGCCAAAAAATTTTAGTTATGGATAAAACGTTATTTTCTTTCCACTATTTTGAATTCCAAATGTAACATTTGACGCGTTTCTACGCAGAGCGTCACCATTGGGCCTAATTGATTATCCTTTGTGTCAAGCTATCATCAATTTGTTTTTTATGGTGCTGCTAGTTAAGGTACTAGAGGAATTCTTATAGAAGTGTCCCTCCATGCGGCCAGATGATAAGTCCTCTCCAACAATTATGGAAGAGGCCGCACCGAGAAGCAACAAATTAGCGAAAAGATTTAACAAAAGGCGATAATTAAGGCTCTCTAAAAGACCGAGAATAACATAGAGCAGCACCTTCGACCTGAAGACACCAGAAGGATCACTGGCGGAGGCAGGTTTTAGTAAATATGGACGCGGATTAACCCGATAAATCGAGAATCATTATTTGTACCTGATGATTGGACTATGAGACGAAACACATCGTACAAAAAATCCGCATTTAGAAAGTTTTGGCAGAGGTAAAAATTTTATGTACTTTCTGTTAGTTAAATGAGGCATTTCAACATTTCCACTGGATTTCGTATCCAAAGGAAATATTGAAATTCCGGTAATATGAAGAACTTTCACCACATCATGCCGCATATCATCCAAGATATTATATGTATTAGTGATAAAAGACACTTTGTTACTTCCACAATTATCATCATTAGTCAACAATCCTAAGATTGGTTTGACACAGCTCTCAATTTCTCTCTTCTATCCGCTAACCTTTTCATAGCTACATATTTCTTCTCTTTTACATCGTTCATAACCTGTCCTATGTAACTCATTCGGAGCCGTCCCTTGCCATTTTTCCCTTCACTTCGACAATTGTCTTCATCAGGCCACCTTGCGTCAAAATGTGGCCAACTAAGTTGTCCCTTCTTCTGCTTAATGTTTCTAGGAGGCTTCTCTTTTCTCCTACTCTCCTTAGCCCTTCCTCGTTACTTACACGGTCATTCCATATTATCTTCATCATTCTTTGGTAGCACCACATTTTGAATGCTTCCACTCTTGACTTCTCCGCTGCTGTCAACGTCCAAGCCTCACTTCCTTAGAGAATCATAATCCATATGTAGCATCTGATGAATTGTTTCCTTACATATCTATGCTTGTATTCTCAGCTGTAAGAAGATTCTTCTTTTTGTAGAAAGCCCTATTCTCCTGCGCTAATCGAATGACAACTTCTTTCTTACATATTAAAAAAATTCCGACCGGTTTTGACTGTGACGCCATTATCAAGTACATAAAATTTTTGTACTTTTTTTATAATTTATTACTTATTTCGATATTTTATGAATTTGATAATGGTTTAACAGCCGAAAACGATCGAAATTTAAAAAAATATATTGTGGTAGTAACATAGCGTATTTTATTTCCTAATATCATTAAATAAGTTCTAACAACACGTATCTCAAAATTTGGCCGGTTTGAGACAGGTATCTTAAACAAAAAGAAATGACATTTTAAAAATAAAATTTAAGCAAAAAACATATCTTTGTCGGCAAATGTATGCTTCTTTTTCAGTTTTATGAATTTTTCGTTTTTAATTTCAGTTTACAATCAAAAATATGAATCATTTCTTTTGCTCTCCTGAGTTGCTATTTTTGAGATACGTGTTAATAGAACTTTGCCATCGATATGGAGCCCTTCCACCACGTGCAAGATTCGATTGTATTGTATTTACTTGTTTTAGTTACACTGCTGGTTGGAAATGAAAAATTCTTTTCAGGTTTTCCACCGGGTGAGTTTCTTGTAGACCTACGTTTTGATGGCCACCTCTGCCATCTTCGTCATGGCATGACAATCCGAAAACGTCGCTTTGTTATTTAGTGGTCTGTTTCGCGCTAAAAGCTGTCAGGTTCCTCCTGATTGGCTAACGCAAATTTTCTGCCTTCCTTGCTCTATTTTCGTAGTGCTGGATTCCAGGGGGCACTTAAAGCGTAGCCTGTGTCACGGTTGAAGTTTTGTTTTGTTTCCATTCGGATCTCGTATGACTCCGTCGTTATCCGGTCCCAAAAGCCACATCATTTGCCGGAAAAGAGCAAAATCATATTTCAAACTTCTTTTATATTGCAGCGACGGAGAGATGTGAATACAGGGTAGTATTATTTTGAGGGAGGTAATAAGGGATGCGCTGGTCGTGAGAATGGTCCGGGTGTAGGAGGGAAACCCGACGTGGGCAGCGGAGGCGCCGGCGCCTGCGGTCGGCGTCACGCCCAATTGACCCACTTCCCCCACCTCCCGGAAAAAGCGCGATTGCACGGCGGGGGAGCGCGTGGGCGCCTTCAATTGTCTCACAGAATTCGGAGTGCATCAATAGAACCGTAGATACACTGCACCATGCATGTAGTTCGCATATTTCTGCCGCCCAGCGCCCATGCTGAATTTGGCGCCAGTCCACGCCCGCACTCAAAGCGTTGGGTTACTAATTGAAAGGCATTCGGTTAAAATTGCAGGTTCATTTAATGTGAATTCTTCCAAAAAGAAAGCCCAAATAATTTCGGCGTTGCAATGTAGTTTAGAAAAAGGAGCTATCCTTTCTACCTGGACAAGTGAAATTCACACACCCTTTACTTATTTTGTGGTGAGCTCTACATTCACATCATCTTACTAAATATCGAGTTCTATCTCTGATAGAGGCAAAATGCTTAAATAACATAATATGTGATAGCAGCCGACGTACAGGCGATTTAAAATTCGTACTAAACCTATTTTTTAAGTTTTTAAGGCCAACTTTTATCTTTATTTTAGACCTCCATATAGTCAACGATCATCTCTCTTACTGGAGTAATTTCATTTTTATATTTTCTAATGGCTTTCTTTCTCTCTATTATCTATACTTTCTTACAATTACAATTAGTGTGCATAATGAAAAGAGCTCAATGAAATCGCATACATGCGTTTCTCCGCTTGCCTATTGCTGGTTTTTGCATGCTAAATTATCGTTTGAATCTCACCTCTCTTAAATTTTTCTCTATCACTGTTGATCCTTATTCTTTTTCATGTTGTATTCATACCTTAAAGCTTAATCCATCCCGACAGATAATTGTATATCTAGTATCTGGAAGTTACGATAACTTGGAACCTATCATAGGAAACACATATTAGAAATATTTGTGGCAGAGCCCAAAAGAAGCTAGGAATCGTCTAGCGTATCGTAGGAAGATTTTCGAATGAAAAAGTAAAATAGAGGTTCTATTTCGCGAGCTGCTAATATGGCCGTGTTGGTGGAAAATATTGTAACAGTTTTATCGTATGAAACAGGGCTGCCAGCCGCTTAGCAAAGTCGCCTACAATGATGAATAAGTGCTTGAAAAATCAGGTGAAATAGTTGAGTGACGAGTTTCATAAGTGACAGAAATCATCACTGTATAGTTAATCTGAAAATAAGCTGCGCACTATCCAGGATAAGAAATTTTCAGCATATGCTAACGTGATTGCATTAACTCCAGTCAAAAAAGATGTTTTTATATTTTCACCTCAGTTATTCGTTTCCTTTTCATTTTCAATATTATAAGAATTGTGAGCGGAAAAATGTTAAGCTAAATTAAGGAGCATACGAATGATTTTTATGATTCCAAATAGCATGGCATATCATAGAAAGCATTGGTTTCAAAGTCTATGTAAACTTCGAAATACTTTTCCTGATCTACTCCATATGACTGTTGGCGAGATTAATTTTCTATTGACCATAAAAACAATAAACGTATTATCCCTTTGAGTAAATCCCTATCAGATTTCATTGCCTATCAGATTTTAGACATTCTAAGAGAAGAAACGTTAACGTTCTATAAAGGGACAATTAAGTTTACTTGCCTTTTATTAGAATGTATAAACTCTGATAAGTGATGCGTATGAAAGAAAATCCGAAGTGAAAATAAGTAAGAAAAAATAAAACTGTAAGCCGTTGTGAATTCGCACCCATGCTATCACAAAGCTAGAATCCTGAACCAATTTTAAGCTGATGTTTACACATCGCATTCCCCTTATTCAATTCCCTCTCGGTTTCCGTGCATTCAGGTACTATCAAGCGAAAAACGGAATCCGTCGAGTACGGAGGTGAAAACAAGATTTCGATGCGAGTAAAATTTATTTAGCACTCGATCGGAGTGCATCGTCGTCATCGTCTTCTCTGAAATTCCAGCGAACGCTCCCGCAGTGTTTGTCCTCTCGATGCTGCAGGGCTTGCACTGTTCTCCGTCGTTTGTCATCCTCTTGTGACGACAACAACGTTCGCGCTCCAGGAAACATCATCTTCATATGAAAGGACTGAAACCTGAAGATGCTTCCTGAAATGAGTTCTGAGCCATTGTCGGTGGAAGGCATTGAAAGAGAGAGAGCCTAAAGACCAACAGCATCGCCTTATACTCGAGGTGCCCCATGCTTCTCCCCGAGCTAAGCCTTTCTTTTTTTTTATTCAAGTGCTGTCGCATCGATCTATGGCGCAACAAAGGAAATTTAGAGGTGTTTTCGCGCCAAGTCTCAACTCGAAAATCATTAATTCCCGGATGCAGTTTCGGTTTTACCAGCTTATAGCTTACTCGGAGATATCACCTGAGATTGGGGGGGGGGGAAAGAATTAATGAAAGAACGGGATGTAAATAAGGATAAATATCGGTGAAAGCAGGGTGATTAATGCGATTGACAAATAGAATTGGAATGCAATGATAAAATAAATAAGCCATTTATCAGATTTAAATCACAAATACCTGATAAATGGAAAATGAAGGAATAGAAAAAACACAAAAATAGCCATGGAAAAGAAGTCTTTAGATGAAAGTATTTTAGCACAGAAACTAGGATTTGACTGAACTTTTAAATTATATGCTTTGAATTCTACTGTGCATGATATGAAGGACATCAGGCAAGAGGTATTCGGAAACAACTGGGAAAGTTGAAATACAGACGCGTAGAATTCAGTTTGGAGGAGAGGAAGATTAACTGATTGATGAGGTCGAGAGAGGGCGCATGAGAGCAGAGGAACAAAAGAGGAATAGGAACGAATTATGAGTGCTGAAGTAAATAGAGCGTATGTCATGAAAGAACACCGTATAATGACGTAAAATACTATAAGGAACCTTTTTTATGCGCCGCTACCAACCGCTGTAAAATCATAATGATTATGTTACCACAATATTCATGAATAATAATGAGCCATTCAGCAAATCATTTAATATACACAAAAAGTACTTGAATTCACGTATGATATGCTTAATAATACTTATACTCTGCAAACATTACGGCATCAAAATTGATTATTAAACACGAAAACACAATTCCATTTATTATTATAAAGTGGATAAAATATATGGCCGCTATATAACAGGGTCTCTAAAAAAGAAAACCTATTACCTACCAACGCAAGGATTAATGCCACGCAATTAGAGCAATTTTTTCTTTTTTTCCAATCGTTTATTCGGAGCTCCCAATCTAGTGCGGAAATTCATTCAACTTACACATTTTAGTCTTCTGAAAGCCGAACGCCCTCTATCGTCAAAAGAATTATACTCGAAATGATCTTCCGGTCGTCTTAGTTCTTGTCTTTAGGTTTCTCAATCTGTTCCTTATTAAACGCTGTGATCCCCAAATGGTTGACCGCAGCTTTCAGTTATAATTATTTTTTCTGCGTCCTTGAAACACGTCAATCTTGACTTTATTTTTACCTCACCTTCTGATCAAATATAATACTGCTGAGCCCAATTTTTCCCTATGTAATGATCTGAGTGTCTCCTTTCGTAACTCTTTAACTGCTGGTCATACCTATCTTATTTTATATTAATTCTTGCTTCTAGTTAACCCAAAAGTATAATAGTGATAGCCCAATAGAACTCCTCTTCTTAAATCTTTTGATTAATATCTTTTATGAGAAACCACTGGCTTTATCAACGTTGCCTTTCCACTGTAAAAATAAACTTTATATTTTTCCACCATAATTAGAATTATAGTTAATAATAGCAGTTTTATTTATATAAAATTACTTAGTTGTATTATTAGTATAGAACTATTCGCGGTATTAGTATCAGTGAATTATTAAAATTATTTGGAAAAGAAGAGCTTACTTTATCAGGGTTATGAACATCCACGAAGTGACAATTATACGAACGTATGTATATATCCACGAACTGACGTCTCTGCGAGCGTTTCTTATTTTCTAACATTTCTAACTGCCACTACCAAATGGCAACACATGATACAAATATATGAAAAAAATGATCCACTTATGTTTTTAAATCTTTTTGAGATAAATAAAGAACAGATGCAAGAATATTTCTAAAAACGTGTTCATTATCTCGTGCATTTTTTCTTTATATATATACATAAATTATTTATCGCCTCAATGACCTTCTCCCTACTACTCCCGCGCTTTCCAACAAAAATTCCTCCTTTCTATCACGGATCACGCAATAAGCGAAGTGCTATGTCGCGACTACGAGCGACCTTGCTCCCGCCCACCTCCAACATTCCCAAGCGAGATTTATGTGTTGTTTTTTTTTTGTGCGAATCCGAAATTCGACGTTTTTAAATTTGGCCAAAATGGCCGCGAGCGAGCGAGAGGGTGGGCAAGACACGCAACACGGGCGTGCTCTCTCCCCCTCTCTTAAATTCAAAAGCCGAGCCGCCTCGACGCTTTACTGCCGTCCGTACACCTTCCACCTCCTCTCAAACCACATTCACGCCCCATATCTTTCAGTGGTGAAGGATGAAAGGCGTGCGGTCACTCCGCAACTTCCATACCAATTCGGCTAGAGCGCCTGTAGTTATACAACCCCGTCAACCCACACTGTCTCGTTTATTTTCGTTCCACTATTTTTGATGATTTATTAATTATTATTTAGATACTTTCAGGATAGAGATTATGCTTATAGCGCTGGTTTGGGGTTTTCCGATCATTTGTCCACGACGCAACGACAAAAATATTGGTCCCAACTTTAAATCCATACTAATAAGTGTACTAATTAGATGCTGATGGACAAGAAATCAGCACAAAACTAACTGTTGGGTATCTTCTATATAATAATAACTAGTCTTTTAGACTAGCAAACGGGATTTATTTCATTCGGCGCAGGGAGAAAACAAATATTTTTTCTACCATGTTAACCCTCAAAGGAAAGATGGGAAAAAGTTAATTTTTTACTTCCACGCATGCGATTAAGAATCTAAATGTTTCGACACACAGATAGACATCAATCAACAAAAGTTAAAATGCCAAAGCAGAGACTAATTCTTTTACAATATAGGCTGTTTTGTGCCATTCAAATTGTCATATGAACATGCGAATGCATGATAAGTTTATATAAAACCGCTGATTGCCTGATTTCGTTGATAGTATTGTTTGATTGATGGCGGTGAGCTTTTATACTTTAGATAAAAATTCCATCGCCATTTAATTTTGAATTCCTGAAAAAGTATTGTTATCGGACCAGGACACTTCGGAGTTGCTTGGTGAATGCTTAAGACCCGATTGAGCTGAAGCTTTTAATCGCATTACGGATTCCGTGTGAATGCGGGGAGGTGTGCATTGGGGAAATGGCCCGGACCATTGAGACAATAATAAAGGAACATTAACGCCATTTCAGGCTATGCCAACCAATAAATTCTGCAGTCGTGGCGCATTCCACTGACCTCTTCCACGCAATAAGAGGGAACCAGACAAAATTGCTTTGCCATTCAAACGGATTCTGGGATAGAATCACAAAGAAGTACATAGTTCCTCTACCAGCAAACACATCACCAGAGACCAAGGGCTGAACCTGAACTAACAATAGAATTCCATCATAAAAATGGTAGGAAAATCATCCTGAGCTCCACCAATCATAACTGGCGTAAGCCACATAGGAGAGTTCAGGAAAGTACCTAAACCCTAAATACTCGGCATCAACCAGCTAGGAGCTTGATGGAGAAGTATCCAATCACTCCATGGGATGGAGTAGTAAAGTCGGCAGCCATTGAAAGTCCACCCTGGTCGGAAGGGGATCACGTGCTGGCATTACTCAAAGGTTATATCGGATAGAATTGAGTGGGTGTGGCGGCCAGAAAAGTTAGCCTCCCACACCGCAGACTCGGGTTCAAATCCCGGCGATGGCAGAAAATTTTCTAAGCCCGATTCTTTCCAGTATGTTGTGAAGAAGATATTTCAAGGGCAACACTTCGTCCGCCGGATGGGCCGTTTAGCCATTATCCCTTTCACGCCTTTCGTTAAGAGCAGGTTATTGCTGACGCCGGGTTTCTCTCCATCCTCCTTTCTATACCCTTCTCTCACGGCGCAAATGACCTCAGCTGTCGATCGTCTCCTCCAAATATGCGCTGTGATAAGTGATATTGGTTTGGATATGTGATGATTAGTGACACGTGAAAATCGCATATGCGATAAATGCGATACACGTGAATAAATACGACATAGACTCGAATTTTATGATATTTACACCGCATATTTGACTTTTTCGATTGCAAAATTCGTAAATTTAGTGCCTTGCCCGCCCCTCGCTGCGCCACTGGACGTTGGGCCTTACTGCTTCATAGATGGTAGTTACATGTATTTTTATCGGCAGCTTCTAGAGAGGTTGAGAGAGAACTCTGATAGCTTATGCGATGTTAAGAAAATATTTCTTGCCATCTGACGAGAAAAAACTGAGTTTGGTAATGCTGGACTCCACACAATGTGGACAGAGGTTTGCAGAGAGGTTTTTCTGCCAATACAGTTTAGATGTGACTGACAGACGCAACCGGTTGAAGGAAGAAAGCTTTGAAACTTTTTCAATGTTGATGTTCAACTAGCGTAAATGATATTCGGGCTAAAATTATCAATGTTAATTATTTACTTTATGTCTTAATTCTTAATTTATTAATGTTGTACCCCAAAATTACTTAATATTTTCCGTATTTTTTTCAAATAACTGTGTTTCATCACACTTTGTCGTCAACTACAAGTGCTACATTAATAAAATAAAGAAAAAAATAGATGCTACAAAATGTTACAAACTATAATTGAAAGTGCTATTTTCACGTATCTCCAGTGATGATAGATCTTATCACACTCAGATACAGACATTTATTTTCATGCCTCTTTCTTTCTCATATCCTCACCATGGTCCCTGTATAATACATACAGTGTATATATATAATGTAAGTATTGTATATATTATTTTGTCATTATATATTATCCAACTATATGGTCCTTGTATACTTATATTGCGTATATTGCAATAGCAAACTGCATACAAGGGCCATGATCCTTATTCTTGATATCCCATTTTCCTCCAACATGCTGCAAAAATACTTATACTGCTGACTGCTCCAAATATCGTTCTTGCATACCTCCTGATCCTAAATACCTGCACAAGATTGCGGATATGTAATTTTATGTTAAACCTCATGCTCCTTGCTCTCGAATCCTTACAAATGCGATAAATTGCTTAAAATTGTGATATGGATGAAGAGTCAGAGAAATATATGGGGATGGAGCAAAAAAGAGAAGAAAATGAAATGAAATGAAATGGAAAGAAGTGAAACTAAAAAAAAAATAATCAGGCCTCAATATGGTGACGACAAGGGCCAGCCGTTCGATTATTAATTATTATTTTAATTTCGGAGCGGAATTCAATCTGGAATTCGTTGGAAGGATTTGATTAAAACTAATATTTGAATGCTATAATTGGCTTTTGGATTTGCAAGGGGTACGCGTTTTGACCCAAAATTCTGGCACGCAGAACGATCTGATTAGACAATATTTTTTTAGATTTACAACAACGGTATTGAAAACACACTTCTAGACAATTTTGCTACCACGTATGACAGAATATGAATTAAATCTTCAAGAGTATTTCCTACCAAGCATGTTGCAATAGCATAACGAAAACTTCCATTGAAAATAAATAATAATTTCAAAACCATAGTCTCGCATGTGATACTTATTAATTCTTAATTAACTGACACTTCGCGTATTTGATGTTCGTATATGTACTTATGAATGACCTTTGCTTTACTAAAACCTTGTTTTATCCTTCCATCCAGACGTAATTTAAATTAAACAAATGAGACCCATTAAATAGTTAAAGTGCCGGGAAGTAAATTATGCGTGTTATGATGTTCAACTAGCGTAAATAATATTCAGACTACTAATATCAATTTTAATTATTTACTTTATGCCTTAATTTACGGATATGTAATTTTATATTAAGCCTCACGCTTCTTGCTCTCGAATCCTTACATATGCGATAAAATTCTTAAAATATGCGATATGGATGGAGAGTTAGAGAAATTAATGGGGATAATTTCAGGAATTTTTAAAAAAATATATATTTCATTCCATTCACAGTGTGCAAGTATGGGATTAATTTCTCCCGAAACGTTTCTCAAACTGGTTCCTCCCTTGGTGCGTCCATCTGAGGTCTGGTTTTCACAAGTGTGGTAGAACTCACCATAAGCCATAGGTTTCTCAATTTACCCATTCGGGGCAACTAGTTTTTTTTTTCTTTGACCAACTCACACAACAAGGATTTTTGATCGGCTTAATCAAAAACGTAACCCAAGATGTCTAGGGCCCTTCGATCAGTTTCCAATCTCTCTAGCCACTTGACTCCCCTTATAATCGGTACAGTCACAAATTATTGCTGGCATCATCCATTGTAAATTATGTCTTTATCGTTAGAGTTAAAATATCTAACTTTCAGCTAGTTTGATCTCGCTGTATGAATGGAAACAGGCTTGCTTACAGAAGGTTGGAAAATAATGGAAGGAATTGATGAATTGATAACGCATCGTCCTCTTTCCCGTTGCGGGTACAATGGGAGCATTGATAACTTCTATGAAATAAAATAAATCACCAATATGCATATCGAATCGCCTTATCATAACCATCTGAAAACTAACGTACTACTCAGGTGAAATTCATTTCAGTCAAAATGCAGCAAGTAGCCAAATACATTAAGAATGAGACACTTATAGGATGTATATTAAGAATTCCAGGTTGAAACCCGATTTAAGCCTAGGAAACCTATTTCACTGACTCACATTCTCCAGAAAACCAACGCATGACGGTCTGAGCAAAAATTTATCCCGTCAATAGTCAATTTGCGGCTTTGAAAAACAGTATAGCAATGCATTCAAAGGAATTGTTTCGTTTTTTATTTGTTCCGAATCCAATATTCAGCTGTCCGACTCAGTTTTGGCGCGCTGGGGAAAAGACTGAGGACTTAACCCAATTGGGAAAAAGGTTGTTTGCCGCAAAACAGAGAGTAGGGGGGGGGGGGGGGGAGAGAGAGCGTTGATGTTTTAGCCAAATAAATTTAGATGAACAATAAATTACTTGTTGGATTGCACTAAGAATGCCAGGATGGAAACCTATTTCATTGATTCACACTCTTCGGAAAACCAACGCATGACGGTCAGAGCGGAAATTTACTCCGATTTTAGTCAATTCACGGTTTTGAAAATAATATAGCAATGCATTCAAAGAAATGATTACGGTTTTTCTTGTTTCGAATCCAATATTCAGCAGTCCAACTCGGTTTTGACGCGCCGAGGAAAAGACTGAGGACTTATCCCGCACGGGGGAAAGGGTTGTTTGTCGCAAGGCTCGGAGTGGAGCAGGAGATAGAATGTTGGTGTTTTCGCGAAGGGAAGGGGGTGATGAAGGGGAGAAAAGGGAGTGGGGAAAGGAAGGAGAAGGGTGGTGGGGGGAGAAAAGAGGTAGAAAGATAGAGAGAAAGAGAGCATTGCTACGGCCGTGGAATAATGAAACGGGAGGCAAATGCTCGGCTGGACGGCACTCCGTGGCAAAATGCTCCTGGAAGGTTCAGCCACACACACACATATATAAACACACCAGCACACACTTTCAAACATGCATTTTTATATATAGATATATACGTATTTTTACACGTATAATTTTTTTTTCGATGACGTGGGACAGCGACGTTATTAAAATTATTAATGCTAGGAATGTTGTGGAGAGACGCCATCTACCGGTTTACCCAAGAGGGGTGGGGGGGAGAATGAGGGTCGTAGGAAGGGTGGAAGGGGGAGGGAGGGTGAATGTTGTGATGGAGGCTGTTATGAGGGGAGGAGGGAATATGGGGGAATTGCTGGTGGGATGGAGGGAGGGCAAGCCTGGTTGGTGCGCACTTGAAGCACATTCGCGTTCGCGTATTCGCAAAAGAGTCTGTGTGCGAGTTTGTGTGTGTGATCCGAGCTCTAGGTTTTCGCGATTCTCGACCTTTTTTTATTTTTTTTTCGAGTTGCAATATATTTTGCGACGGATTCAATTCGCCGCGGACATGAAAAGGATTAAAAATTTTTGGGGAAGGATTAACGCTACCATATTTAAAAAAAAGGGGGGAAAGAAGAAAAAAACGAAATTCAAAAACGTTTCTCTCGATAGAATGTAGTGAGAGCAAGAGGCGTGGATATTAGCAGTGGAAAAGAGCTTGGAGGATGGAAGAGAATGGAATTTCAGGCGAAACCAGCCGCCATACTTCCCGATGTGAACTTTGATTTCGTCGCGGAGACTGCAACGGAACAAAATGAGTAATATTTCCGTCGACTCCATTTAAGAGAAAAAGACAAACGGTGGAAAGATTAAGAATTAATTTTTGAGCACGAGGAAATAAAATTATATATTGATTTCTGGAATGGGATAAATATTCAAGTTGGGCGACTCAGTCGGGGGTAAATGTATAAATATATATATATATATATTATATACGAATATTTTTTTCTCCTCGGAAGCCGATATGCTCTCCCGGAGGCAGATCATACGATAAACCCAGTGCATGGAAATTCAATTGTACAAAAGAGTCGAGGCAATTAATTTACTTCTAGTTTGGAGCGAGGGAACATGAAGGTAAATGTTTTTTTCACTGTTGGATAAGGCGACCAAGCATCAACAGCGGGCGTTATTTTTGGCAAATGCGATGGAAATTTCAATTGAACACAATTGAGTCGGATGAATCAGAATACGCTTGGATTTAGACGAAGTTATGTCGCGGGATTGAATGAGCAACATTATTTTGAAAATCAAATTTAAATCGTGATCAACTGCTCTGGGAAAAGGCGTATGATATGAAAATTATGAAATGTTAAAGCAATCAAAATAAAGAGGGAACGAGGCGTCCAATTTTCAGGCTAAGCAATGAAGTGTGTTAATTTTTCACAACGATTTCAATATATTTGAATCAGAAAGAGGCGGGATGGATATAACAGATATTTCAATTTCTGAGATATAACTGCACGATGAGCACAAACTCGTCGTATTTCAGCACAAAATTTTTTAATAGGATTATTTTTTCATATCTGCCATCACTACAAGGTTAAAATTCGAGTCCTAGGTTAATTCTCAAACATTACGCTTGAGAAGCACTAGTACTTGAGAGAGAGCTATAAAGTGGAAGAAATCATACTACCGAGAACCTGCAAAACTGGAAGGATCTAAAAATGAGAGCTTGAAGAAAAACTCAGAATTTTCTCAGGAAGCTTGAATCGTTGATGGTAAAAATTCACTAACGTACGCACATTAAAGTTTTGGGATCACCGCTTGGAAATATTCTACTACACTAAAATTTTTAGAAAGATGACCTCAATGAAATGCTTCCTTGATGGGCGAGGGCGCGCCTTTCCAATTTTATCGGCCTTAAAGAGAAGTCTTTCACATAGGCGGATGATGCTATCACAGACCGGTAGTGACGCTGTTGATATCAAACGGAATGGTCGAGATCGAAATTTTTCTCGACGCGCGAAACTCGATTTTCAACTTCCTCACAGAAGTTGAAAATCGAGTTTTTGATCAAATCTCGAACATCATGGCTCGATCTCGATGTCGTCGATCTTTCATCTTAAAACTCAATTTCTGACTTAAATCGAAATCGGTTCTTTCACCTCAAGTTGCCTTCACTAAAACGAAGCCGACGTAACTCAACGCAGGGTTCAAAAGTACAGCCTAAAATTGATTTTAATGAGTTTGTCATTAGCTTATGACTGTGAGCAGGATACCATTGTGTCCTAAATAGTTGACTGTGAAGGAATTTGATGCAACCGCGAGAAATTTGAGCACAGAATAACGTTCCGGAATGTTTGGAGAATCGGACCGTGAATTCAAGATAAATGGGTTTTTGGAGTTCGCTTCTGTAGGAGTGCGCCTAAGCAGATTACGCTTTTGTTATGAGATCGCTCTCTGCGGATTGTGTAAAAGCGTTGTTGAGCTAATTTTTGTAGGGGCATCGTTATTGTATCAATTCCACAGAAAATCCCCGAAATTATGAAGACCCTAAAAACGCTCCATACATCAACGCCTTCCTGGTTACGCATGATGCTTGCGAGGAAGCCATTATTAATTTGCAATTGGAATTTGTTTTAAGGAAGACAAGACATTATTATGGCCGAGGGAAAATATTCGCTAAAATAAAATTCACTACCATCGTTTTAATTAAATCTAGTTATTTAACAAAGTATGAAAAATATCCTCAGAATGATTGTAATTAAAGTATTATGCTGGTTTGCATGGAGAGTATTGCGAATTATTCCGGCTTGTCTCCCCTCTATACTTCTTTCTTAATTTCTCAGTAAGGTTGGCTCCCTTTTATTTCTATCTTTTATTTTATCAATAAATCCTATTCTATTCCTTCCCCTCCCTCAGTTACCTTACAATCGTCCTCTATCATGGATTTCAACATCGCCTCCCTGTCAGCATAGCTTCTATCCCAACCATCTGCCTTCTTCGTATCTTATCAAGAAGTTTCCTCTCCTTAGCTACCACAAGGCAATCCTTGTCCTTCCTCTTCCTTGCCCTCCTTTTCGCCATCTCCATTCTCTTCCTAATCCTCATCTCAAAGGCCTCCGGTCTTTTCTCATCCTTCTTTGTTTCCACGTTTCCAAGAAACAACGTTACCTCACCATAAATCGCTATCACCGTAAATAATTAGGATCAATAACTTCATTCATCATCATCATCATCATCACTGGTCAACAATCTTAAGATTGGTTTGACGCAGGTCTCAACTCAATTCTCCTATCAGCTATTCTTTTAAAACCTACGTATTTCTTATCTTTCACATCCTCCTTTAACCATTCCATATATTTTGTTCTAGGTCGTCCTTTTCCCACTTGTCCCTCGACGATTGCCCACATCAGGTTATCGTGCTTCAAGATGCGGCCTATAAGGTTGTTCCTTCTTCTAACTAAGGTTTTCATTAGGCTTCTCTTCTACTCTTCTTAGGACTTCCTCGTTACTAACTCGGTCGATCCATTTGATCCTCATCGTTCTTTTGTAGCACCAAATTTCGAAGGCCTCCATCTGTGCTTTCTCCGCTGCTGTCATTGTGCATGCCTCACTTCCAAATAGGAGCATACTTCAAATGTAGGTTCTTATAAATTGTTTCCTTACTTCCATATTTAAGTTTCCCGCTGAAAAACTTCATTAGTTAATTTTTTATCTTTTTATTGAACGATCCTTTTATCAGGTCTTTGCTGTTCATGAATGCCTTCTTAGTCCATTTATCATAATTATCACGCAGTCATCCTTTTGATGTCCTAACTGCTATATCCAGTTTCTTTGAGTGTTGTCTGACTAGTTGACCTGTTAAACCCGCTCAAGCATGTAAAATCCTACGTTTATCTTGAGATTCACATTCCTTGCTCGCAATACTTTACAAAAGCGCACAAATTTGGTATTCTTGCGATGAAATCACATGCCATATTCCTTGCACTGATTGTCTAACGCCTCCACTATTGGCTGTTGCCCACTCGCCGACTGGCTGATCAATGTCTGATATTCCGCGACTTACATATTTAAGTATCTCCTCACTTATACTCCTGTCTCTACCTCACTCCAGGCCTCCTTTTTTATCCTTTAAGTATTCACGCCAATCAACAAAGAATACAGGGTATCATAAAAATGAACAGAACAAATTGTAGGACACATTCTTGAAACGAGAATAAGTCATAAGTTTTTATGAACGAGGATCCAGAGCCTTTAATTCCATGTTTCACCTCCTTTTCTCCCACGCAGTAATCAGAGGAAAAACAAAAACAACAGAACGCACTCGTAAATTCAAATATTTCTCAGATGCAGATGTATGTAAAACAACGCCACCTAAATAAACTTAAATTCAATTTTTTCACTCTACCTATCCTAGATCTAAATTCCTGGTTGTTATTCGGTTTGTTATTCGAGTGAATTTAAGCAAACTTATATTGTCATATATTTATTTATTACTTATACTACATTCAATTATTTTTAAATTCTTCATCATCATCACTGGCACAAAATCCTCAGATTGGTTTGTTATGGGCTTCCAATTGTTTTTATTTTCATCCTGTCTTCCAAATTAGATAATCGTTTCCTTTTACATCCTTTCCTTAATTGCATTATTAGACTGTATTTACTTTAAAATTTCTATCTCAATCACCGACAACAAATGTAAATATGACTGGTACGTACCTTAACCTGAACATACCGCTTGACGGCAAAATATATTGTCATAATAATAGAGGGAATCTATTTAGAAGAAAAATATAGTAATTACTCAACGATGAAATAAGGATTAATAGCTGAAGGATATTAATGAGAGGATGTGGTTGAATTCATGCTTTTGGCAAAAGCTTATGGCAGGGGACAAGTTTTTCTGATTTCGGTAACATGGATTTACCCTTAGATGATGAGAACAGTGACAAATGTGGGGCAAAAGAAACCTAGATGAATGCGCGGAGGATGACAACCATTCATCAACGCATATTTTGGCGATAAAACCAACATAACCACGTCCAAGGTGCTTCACATGCTCATCCGTATATATGGGTGAGAGTATCATACACGATAGGGTGTAAAGAGAAGGCATGGAAATGATACAATTTCCGGGATTTCTGGCGAATACCTCGGCTAACCGAAATAACGCTTCCGTGAAAAATGCTCCCTTTAAAAAAAAACCAGGGCACGTCTCCGAGTCCGAATAAAAAAGCCCGACGTTTCATCTTTTTGGTGGAGTCAGGAGAGATGAGGTAACAGGGAAGTGTGGTGGGGATAGAGAGGGGGGAAAGACAGTCAGGGGGGGTGAAAAAGGGCATGTAGAAATATTGCGGGGGTTAGGGTGTATTAGGAGGAGAATGGCGGGAGAGATTGAGGGGTAGACATCTACATACTACCTCGCAAGCCGCCTAAAAAGGCGTGTGGCAGGGGGTGTTAGGACACCAGCCGTCTACATATCAAAGGCAAATGCTCAAACAATATTACGGCTAGCATTTATTAAAGTCCTTCATAGTTCGGGGGAAAGACAAATTCCCATATCTATCCCTTCGGCAAAATGTCACTCTCAATTTACCGCTTCCGTCGGATCTGGAAATATAGTGGGGCCCTAAGATGATGTTCTCCGTGCCGCTCTCAAATATATCTATTCTCAATTGCTCAAGCAATTAAATCTTAGCGCTGGCAGAGGCAGATGGACAGAGGAGGGAAGAAATTACGGAGGTAAGTTCACGGGAATCAAAGCAAAAATTTATCATGTAAGTACATTATTTAAAACACTTTTGCCACCGTAGACTACATCTAACGAGTGCAAATATAAAAATTAGGATATTTATTCATTTGAGTAAGGGTATAAATTCATTTCTTACAACAATTATTTTCAACTCCATCGAAAAAATCACAATCAGAGCTGATTTACTTGATGTGACTTTGTTTATCACAACACAAGCTAGCAAGTGAAATTTAATCAACCAATCAAAATTCAGATTGCATGTGCATTGAGAATCAGTTTTCAATAATATTTACACTTTCAATGGACAAAAAGCTTTCGATTGATGTTGTCAGAGTTGAGAAATTTTTGAGAAAGAGCTGAAGCTAATATTTTTTTAAACATTTACTAGAGCAGGTTTTTTCATAAATCTTACGTCATTAGACACCAATAGCAGTAATCATCTGCTAATAACTCGATAAACATTATTAATGGCATAAGTTTTATTTTTAATATGATTCTTATAGTGTCACTAAAATTATATAAGTTTTTCTCAAAACAGCATAATACATATTCCAGTATGAATTAAAGTTTTTCTGGTAATTCTATGGAATATTTTATTCATGTTGGACCAGCAAGGAAAGCACCTATACAAACCTCCACGGAATCATTCATCACGCGACCACGTCGAACAACCGCGATAAGTAGGATGGTATCGAATGTCCGAGGAAACCATCGTCGTACAACAACTCTTCCTGTGGAAGTTTACGATTAAGTTTTAAGTTTTAGTTTTTTTTTCCTTGTTGGTTCAACTTAAAAAATTTCCTCTGCTTAGAAGTAACGCTATAATAGCGTATATAAAAATATGAATTTGAAATGCAATTTCCTCGGAAGATAGCACGGAAAGGCCGCCAGTGATTGCAGTCGTTCAATCAAACCCGTAATTCCAATTCAGCGGAATTATTCGGCAGGTGGAAGCAGTGGCGTAGCTAGGATTTTGAAATGAGGGGGGGGGTTCACCAGAGATTTTTCGGCCGTTCCGGGCTGCATAGAAAATACCCCTAGGCAAAGGGGTCCTCCCGAAAATGTTGCGATTTTCGATGTTGAAAACGTGATTTTCAGAACTAAAAACAGTAATTTTGTAAGAGTATTTTTAAAATAAAGTATACAAATTGGACGAGGTAAAAAGGTTAAAGGCTCAAGGGGGGGGGGGGCACCCGGAACCCCGTGGAAAGATACGTTGCAACAGAAAAACAAATCTTCATCCTTACTCCGAAGGAAGGTTGTTCGATATGTGAGGGTAGAGAGCTCATCCCAGACTAAACCACAGGCTTGTGAGTTTCACATATTCGTGGTAGGAGTGCCAGTTACTTTACTTGGGACACCTTGCAATTCGAGGATTTTGATTTGGGATATCAGAAGGCTCCATTCGGGATTTAAACCCGGTCTCCTCGATCAGCAGTCAGGGTTCTAACCACTAGGCTACCGTACTCCCACTCTAACAAGTATTAAAAAAAACGCGAACGCTGCTGCCTAATTGTCATTAGTTGGTGACGTCATTAGAAATAACGTTTATCACCTCGATCAAGAGGAACCTTTCACTTAGGGAAATTATCGCTAGCAACAATACCGAATCGCAACGAGGCCCATGCGCAAGGTCGAGGGGAGACGCGGTGGCACGCTACTAGATGACGTAATCAACTCAGCTGTGAAAGGGTTAAGGTCATCTATTTTTCGTGCTGACCAGCTTTAAAAGCAGACGTTGGATCGAAAAACGGAAAAATTTATCTTTAAACACCATCAGAGTAAGCAATATTAGTAAACGAACCCATTAGAAGTAGGTACATATTTTGCAATTGCCATGGAAATGAAATATGGCTCGTTTCTGGGACCAAATTTACTATGGAGGGTGTACATAGTGTTTTTTAGAGGCAGAGTGAATGAACCTAACCCCGGCATCGGACCTATTAGAAGTATAAGGACTGCTTTACAAAAGGTGGAATGATAGCACACCTACTACTTACACCATACAGCTACAATACATTCTGGATTTTTCTCATTTTTTGGCATGCGTCATTATTGGCAAGTAATAATCCGATACCTCCAATGCGTAAAAGCTCAACAAATTGCACACCGAATCAAATCCGCTCATCCAGTACCACTAGGGCTAATAGATGAGCGCAATTGATTCGGTGGGCGATTGTTGAGCGTTTGTGCAGTGAGGGTATCGAATTAGTTTCAACTCCATCGGAAAAATCACGATCAACGAATTGCTTGACGCAACTTAAAATCACATTGCATATAAAATTTTGGATAAATTTCCGATAATTTTTAAACTGTCGATGGAAAAAAAATTCATTGATGCTGGTCAGAGTTGATAAAAAGTTGAGGAAGGTCTTCGGTCAGGATACGTATCCTCTACTTCTCCGAGAACTCAGCCATTTCTTGAAGGACAGATTTATGTTTACGGTCATGGTAATAAAATATTGTCGAAAATATGGGTGAGGTTTCTCTGAAAACAATGGCTTAATTTAAGCCCAACAACTTCTTTGTTCCTTACCGTTACACATCGATTCAAATCAACTAAAAATTAGGTGTTTTTCCTTACGGTAAATAAAAATAACTCGATAAATGGCGCCTGTGGAGAGAATTTTCGAGAATTTCCTTGATCGCATTTTCAGTGCATATATTTTGGCAGGACTTGTTACATTCCACTGACCGCTATCGACGTATCTCCTACAATAACTGTTTGCAGAGAGGCACCCGATGGGAAATCATAGAGATATCATTAGATTAATTGAAATCGTCATTTAAGAAGCATTCCAGGAAGTCACAATGGCATGTAATTGGTTTTGGAAATTCGCAATATGCTTGGAAAGTGAATACATTTTACCACTACACGGTAGCAAATCCATGAAATTCCTGATTCTGGAAGTTTCATTGACAGTGCTTTCCGATTCATAGGTCTTATATGGGTGGAATATACTCTTTATTCGTAAATTAGTACCGTATATTCCTCTCCAGCACTGCAATGTGTCAAGGCACTCTATCATTGGATAAGGAATAATAAAACTCGCAGGCCTGCCATTTCGATGATCTTGTATAAAGAGATGTCATGGACCCTCAACTTATACGCCACTGGAATCTCGAAATGCCGTTATCAATCAGCAAATGAAAATTATAGTAGTAAAATTTGGTTACCAATGTTGATTATAGGTTTTCAGGAAGCTGGCTGATAGATAATCATGGTATTTAAGGGAAAAATTATTTCCGATAAGATTTCATAATATTGTAGTATGTTTTAAAAGCTCTCGTAATTCTTTACATGGGTAATTATTACGATGGTTTTTAAGTAGCGTTAAACGCAATAATATGTACGCTTAACAAATAAACAGCCACTGACAACCTTGATGCCTCTGCCATTGAAAAAAGTATATTTTCAGGTTAGTCAATCAAATTCTGACAAAAATATGCTCTTGGTGAAATTTTGCTAGAACTATTTCATTATTTATGACCAGCCTCTTCTTTGTTCCTGACATTTAAATTTTTTACCATTGGCGAAAGAACTGACTATAACAGAATTTGAAAAAGGCAATTGATCATGGCAGGAGAGTCTGAAATTGGAACAAAATCATTCGTAAATTCTTTCTCCTCTTACCTTAGCAATGCCCCCTATTCTGGAAATGCTGATCTAGGATCCGATTTCAAATTAGAACATAGAAACAAAAACCAATAACCGTCTGTAGCTTTGTGAAATGCTCGTGAAATATGAGACTACAAGTGTAGCGGTGCTGAAATACACGTAAATTTCCGCAACGATATTCCCTCAGAACGGGTATCCATCCTCTGACCTTTGACTTACCGGAACAAAGACCAGATGAAATACCCCACTTCGGTATTCATATTGCATCGGCAAAATTTTATGGAGGGCCGTCTGAACTAGAATGATGCCAAAGGCCCGTGGTTCTGCTCCCGGAACTAGAAGACATTTTTTCCTCTTCGTGTCATTTAATTTGAATGCACATCTATGCCGATGGGTTTCAACCCTGATGAAACGCCGAGCACACGACGCGAAACTTCAAGGACTATTCTAAAAAAAAGATATTAAAAAAATACAAGAGCGAGGCCAAAATTATACTCCAAAAATATGAAAGCAATATCCGTCAAAAAGCCTTGAAAGTGAATCGAAAAAAAAGGGAGAAAAAATTTCAACAACCCTACTGTGGCCGGTGCACCGATTTCAAGCCCTGGGAGGTAGATAGATACGTGCATTTCGTTCTTCTTTTTTTTCATTTTCGGTGAATAGGAATCGGGACGGAGGGTGAGTGGTTGTGCGGTGACAGACCTCATTGGTTCGTGTTTACGGCTGGGAAGCCCTGGGAAGGGTCCTTGGGAGAGGGGATTCATGGTAAATTATGCACTCTCCGCATGAGTGGAAAATAAGAGTCTGGAGAGAGGGCAGTCAGTGGTGGCCTCTCATCAACGCGGGAACATTGGCTCCCTCCCTTGCAGCGACATCTGCGGGGGAACCCCGATAAAAGCCACCGCTGCTCCAACACCGCTACACACCACTCCGCTCACCCGTTGCACAAAAAAATTATATACCCTTTCCTTTTTACCCCTTCCAGCTTTTCGCGATGAGTACCAACGGTGAAAAAAATAAGAGGTACAAAGAAGGAACGCCCCATTTTTTTTCGATGAAAAAAAAAAAATGAAGATGACACTATCATTTACCTGCGCAATGCAAAGGAGCCCAACCGCCCATTCGCGGTCGAAATTTTCCATTGACCCGGCCCACGGAAATTTATTTTTTCCTAGCTTTCATTTTATAGTTTTTTGTCTAAAATTTATTTTTTTTACTCCCAATACGTCACGGTAGTGAGGCGAGAATATTTTTCCTTCCAAAATACTACGAACTTAATTCGAGGAATTTTTTGGGAATTAAACGGTGAAAATTGTTGTGCCATGCTCATGTTCATCAATTCCTCGGCAATTTAGACAGTCCCCCAGTCGGAACTAATGTTGAAACTGGACATTTATGGAATAGGCAGACGATTATTAGGATGGATGAGAGAGTCTTGAACCATCGTGAGCAGAAAGTTGTTTTTGAGCGAGATAGCTCGGACTTTGTGAAAGTGACTTCAGGTGTACCGCAGGGAAGCGTCATAGGATTCCTTTTGTTTCTCCTAAATATAAACAATATTAGTGCTGCTATCACGAGCAAGATTCGACTTTTTGAAGATGATGCAGTGTTATGCAGAGAAATCGTCAATGAGTTTAATAGTAATGAATTAAAGAAATTCTCTGCTATTTGCGAATAGTGTTGTAAATGGAAGTTAAAATAAATTATGACAAGTGGGTGGCCATTAATTTATCGAAAAAGCCCACCTCTATTAACAGAAGTTACATCATAAAAGTGTTACAAATATCGATTGTCGAACGTTCAATATACCTAGGAGTCGCTCTACCTCAGGATCTTTAGAGCGGAGAACCAAATATATATGCTGAACCTACTGCACAGATTCCGACAGGACATGTTTCCAAATGGCATGAAAAGATACTTCACTTACCGTCGTATTATAGTAGAAGAGATCGCGAGAGGAAGATAAAAGAAATAGACTGCAAACGGAGAGATTTAAGATGTGGTTCTTTTCTAGGGCTGTCAGGGGTTGTAACAAATGTGTCATTGATGTAATTAATCACTGCACTCCCTAGGTCGACCAAATGCATTAAATATTTTTTAACGAATTTTTGTGGAGCAATGCATGATCGATGAAAGCTCACACCGCCTGCTGGCATGTGTTATGGCCTTTTTTTCGACTACTACGAAGACTATTGCATGCGTATTGTATGCTGTATATTGGTGTAAAATCACCCCCTTCCAAATACCATTGAGGTGGATCGCAGGGTATTACGTAGGTGTAGATATATCGTCCGGCGCCAAGAATACATGTTAGAGTGTACACATTCGTCAAAATTTGAGAGGCTAAATGCTAAATATGTTTACGAAACAGTAACCACATTTACATACTCATGTCTATTTCGATTTGATAATATTTAGAACCGGAAACCATATTTTTCGCTCCACTACTTCATCTTAATCTAAAATATATTCTTTTCCTACTCCAGAAAAATCATGATTATAAAACGAATATAGTTTAACCTTCTTACACACTTTAACCTTGCTATTTGAAGAATTTTTAAGAATGCGTTGATAGAGTTTATTAAAATCCAGAAATCCAGTTTATCAGCTCTTAATCGTATTGTTACACTCTTTCCCAGCATGTGAAAATTTCTCAAGCTCAACGCGTTGTGATATTTTCATTGCCAATATTTCGATTAGCGACTCCTTAACCATTGGGGAAAGAAACGAATTCTCAGCCAAGTATCTGGTAATGTCAACAAAAAGGACATTTTTTTCCTCCACCCTATCCTTAACGCATGCCTCGATAAATTCTCAATTGCAAGAGGCGTTAGAAAGAAAGGAGTGAAAACTACATGGGAAGGAACCACTCCACTTCCGGTTAGTAACAGAATTAAAAGTGTCACTAAATCTTACTTGGAATAATAGGTAAGTTCGGTTTGTTCACATAAAATTCATAATTTTTGCGGTGCGCTGACAACACAGAGCATGCATTATGATGTATCTACGCTAATGATGATAGTGTGATAATAATTACGTTTAATTGATGGTAACCGTGAATAATGGCGTGATGGTAGTCATATTTTTTTAACTATGAGAGATTTTAGGCTCTCCCGGTGATTGCATGTGTCCGCAGGGTCACGAGTACACCCTGTTACAATATGGATTTTTACAACGTTTCAACTCACCTCTGTCCTAAGGACGCCTCTTAGCTACTGTTGAAGCGCTGGTAAAATGAATATTAGAACACGGTGCACTCAAGAACCTGTGGACATATCGCTGAAAGAAATTGAATTGGTGGGAAGCCAAGGGGTACAAGTGATTTCTTTTTTCTATACAGAGTTAGGTACAAAAATTAAGCATAGAAAACAAACGAGATCAACTAGATATTTCGTAGTGCATTTGATTATCACTCGATGTCAGCACAGAAAAAGAACTCAGTCGTATCCCTTGGCAACCAAGTTTTTGTGCATTTCTTCTAACGATTAACTTTGCCTAACTCTGTTCAGAAAATCGTGACTGTTGATAGAATCGTGATTGATATAATTGAATTCTCAAAATTTTGTCACAAGTCCACAATTGCATAGAAATTTTGTCACAAGTCCACAATTGCATAGAAATTTTGTCACAAGTCCACAAGCATAAAATTTATCCTCAACGCCTCTTGCCGTTTACCTATGGTATAGCTATTTAGACATAGAGCCTTATTATTTCCATAATTTTCAAAAATCTTAATCCTTTAGTAAATTTTCTGGTTCTTCATTCGACGCAATGATGAAAATATAACCGATTATATCGTCCAAAATACTACAACCTTGCCTTTCATAGAAGTTTGGTAATGTGATGGCATATTTTATATATTCTTGGATATTAATTCTTAAATTGTTATAATTTTACTTTGTGTCACACTGCCATCAACAAACCTGTTGGATGTTCATCAGGGGGTAGACTTTAACCAGCGTGCTATAATACTCCGTAAATAGTAATCCGTCGCTAAAGATTACCCATGCGTTACATTATCCATATATTATATACACTAAATACTTTGAAGTCTCCGTTAGAAATTTTCTTGTGGATACTGCATTACTTAAAATAGCAGGTTTATTGAATCGCGTGGGTGTTGTTGCAGCGCAGCCAGAAGTCGCATCCCCTGGGAGGCCTTTCATAGCCAACTAATGCATTTCCTTCCATCGTTACTACATTACTTCCAAATACCAGGAGCATATTTTCTGCTTGACAAAAATGAGGTTGAACAATATCATAATTTATCAACGCTACATGCAATGCAAAAATACTTTTTAACCTTAAAAAAATGAAAATGCAAAATTGGCCGACGAAAGAGCACGGTTAAAATCGCAGGAAATAGTAGAAATTGCTGACATAATTCAACGGAATTACGTCATTAGTGTTTAATGAGTGAGGAAAAATGTAATAAGTACCTTCGAAAAAATCATGTATCTCATGCGTTGGACTACACGTGGAGTGACAGTTTTCTTAACGTTATTAATTAGATAAAAGCTGAAGACAGCGAATATTATTATATCCGTATTTCAGTTTTCCATGAACTATTTCCCTAGCTAAATCCTATCCTAATGAATGGTTAAATAACTTCTCATGGTTATAGTAGAAATAGCACTTAGTATATTAGTAATACTGTTCGTTTGAATAGAGAAATAATTACAGGGACGTCAAAAAAGTAATAGCATGATCATAATATTTTACAATCCAGCATGATTGTATGGCATGTCTAGTATTTTCTAACAAAAATAGTTTCTTTGTCCTACAATGGTGAATGTTTCGTAAAAATTCCTCAAGCGTGCATCCTAATGATGTATCATGGCCAGTGAGCCTGATTAAAAACGTCCTCAAGACGAATTCGAAGAGTAAGAAATATTCTTATGCACATTGCGTGCCGAGATGCGTTGCAAAAGAAAGACTTCATGTTTCGGAGAAATATGAAGGTAAGAGAGGGAGATGTTTCTTCTTTGATGCCAACGGAAAAAAATGAAAGAGATCTCCAAGTGTCTCTAATTCGAGTCCTTCTGGAAATTACGCGGCTTGTGACTGCAAAAGTCATCAGGGAAGAGAGGCAGCCAACCGGAGCACAGAGGTTCCACGTGGCGTTCATTACGTCACACCATTACAAAGAAGACGGGAGAGGAGAGAACGAACGAAGAATACCCAGCCCCGCTGTCATCTCGGAAAAATCCCGCCCCGAGGGATACGCAGCAGTCACCAAAGCAAGGATCGCCCGCCCCAGGAGCGCCCTCTTGGCACTGCCCTTATATGAGTAGAGTAAGACCCCGTCCTATTTGCAGGAATGCTCGCGTCGCAAGACTACAGCACCAATAAGAGGAGCGCGGACGTAAAATCTAGTGTTCACGCACGCACATTACATGCTTCTGTTTTGCGTCTCCCGTTTCTAGGGAAAAGACATGCAGTCGTAAAATTTTCCAGCCATGTAATCCTCACGACTTTTTAAGCCTGCGTGTTTTCCGGAAAATTGTCGAGCCGGGGGACTGAAAAAATTACTATGACCTAGTTTCATCCTTTCATAGCGACGACATTTTCGGATGATTCGAGCATGAAATTGTACATTTAAATATAAGAAACTAGGTTTCAGCAGGAATGGGTTTCTTGCATGCTCTGATAAACGGATAATTAAAAACATCCATTACTACGAAATTCTTTGCAATTATGAGAGAGTTGTATGGTTACAATGGCGCTGAATAAATAGGCGGAGGTATTTTGGGGCCTGAAAAAAATCTTCACTCAATGTTTCAATCTATACATATCATTTTAAATAAAAAGCTTTGTAATTTTCGCATGTGATTTTACTAACGACCAGTTTGCGACGCTATGCGGCATCTTCAGGTTCCAATACAGGGAGAGTATGGCCTTATATACATTGAGTCAGTAGGGGTAGCCAAGAGGGGATAGCTTGGAAGGAGAGTATTGTGGTACTTAATTCATACAAAGTTGCCAAATGGGAGGCACACAAGCTACAATATTACAAAATGGAAGGCACACAATGATAAGAAAAGGGAAGTAAACAATGTAACACAAATGGGAGGCACGCAAGCATTAAAAATGGGAATAAAACGATAAACGACGAAACTGGTCGTTAGTAAAATCACATGTAAAATTTACAAAGTTTTTATTCAAAATGAAGCAATTTCACCGAGTCACGCCTCAAGCCATCAATTATATATATATTATATATATATAAATAGTTCAAGTTAATATCGATAAACACAGAGACACAAAAAAAAGAAACACTCACATCGAATAAATAAACTCGTCGAAGCTATCGAAGCACTTCAGGCTTCTTCGTCAGCTGAAGTATGAATGGTGAGGAAAGGAGAGGGTTGGAAGAGGGAGAAGAGGGGTAAGGGGAGAGGTGTATGGGGAGGGGGAGTTAGGAATAGGGGTTAGGATGCGACGTTCAGACCTGGAAGGCTATTGGCTTGAAAGTGCCAAATGCAAGCCAATTCGAGGGTGTGGAGGTTGAGGGCGGAGTCGGTGGGAGGGAGGGAGGCAATAATGGAAACTTTGTAGCATTGATTGAAAATGGAATCATGTGAAAGACAATGTGTAGGAACTGGTAGAGAGGAGTGGGGGGAAGATGGACAACAGGAGGCGCGATGATTGTTAATTCTGAGATTGAGAGGGGTAGTGCATTGGCCAATATAGAAAGCAGGGCAGAAATTACAGTGAAGAAGGTAAATGATGTTGGTGGAAGTACAAGTAGTGGAGGGGAAAATCGGTAGGAATTTAAGCTTGGGGAGAAAAGAGGCAGGGGGTGGAGAGAATATCTTGCAGGTTTTACTCTTGGGACGATTGCAAGGTGAGGGTGTGGAAATAGTGACTGACTGCGACTTTTGGAGAGGGCGGGTGGCTTTAAATATGGTGTTTAAATTCGGCGGTCTCTTAAATGTTATCCGAGGAGTGGAAGGGAAAATCTGAGAGGTGGACTTGTGTTTGGAAAGGATGGGGTTATATAATTTTAAACATAACAATATTTGGTAACTCCCCCTTGCAGAATACAATTTTTAGGGTGTTTCAGCGCTTGGTTAGTAAGGAAATAAACTGGTCAGTCAACAAAAACTTTATCAGGGAGTTCGTAATTGATTTATATGTGTAAGTTTGTTCCCTGTGTTCGTGTGTAAGAGACAATTTACTTTTTTCTTGTTAGTATCTTCACCTGATAGTGAAGGTTGTTCGGGTGCTCCTCAGACGTATTGCGGGTCCGAACAATAATTACCATTCTATTTAGTGTAAATCAGATGTCCAAGGGGGGGCCATAGCCCTCCTTATCCCCCAAAGATCCGCCACTGACTAGAACCATTATTGCCATTCACTCCTGAGGATTGGGCACCCCGGTAGAGCACCCGAGCAGCCTTCACTATTAGCATAAGCCGGGAAAGCTTAAGATCTTTTTTAGTACCTTCATCTGTTTGCTATCCAGATCTTTACACAGCATGAAAAAATCATTTTATTGCCAGGAACGCGTACGGGTGCAAAGTTCTATACGCCAAGGGCGAAATACGCCATGGAAAAAAGCTTTAAGCTCAACTGGGATTCGAACCCGGATCTCACAATCGCCAGACCGTATACTACCAGTTACACGCCTCGGTGTACAGTTGACGGCTTCGATGGCGGCGGGGTAAAGTCTTCGCCTGCCAAACAGGCGGTCGAAGGTTCGAGTCCTGTCTGGGTAAATTTTCACCGTGGATAATCACGGTATACCTAAATTACTTGTGGAATATCGCCATAATGGGATTTATATCGACCTATTAATTTTCTACGCAACCTTTATTTAGCCTACCGTTTTGATCACTAACAGTGTCATTCTGAAGGATGCAACCCAACGTTTTTAATAGTGGAATTCTACTGTTTACAGTAACCCAGCACACGTTGAATTTAATAAACGTTGTGAGGAAAATTACATAGTTGTTATAACTCCCATTATCAGGGCTGGAACCTTCATTCAAGGCGAGTATATCCAGGGCATGGTTTTTTGTGTACGTTAAAATTTTAACATGTTAATAACTCCGATGTAAAAGGCCGTATAGAGCTGTTTTCGGTGGCATAGAAATTAAAAAAATACACCACCAACCCATAATCTTCCAAGGCGAAACTCAGACTGGGTTTACTGAACAAGATGTAATGACGGGACTTGTCTATCATCTTGAGGTTATCTCTTCGACAGTGGCTTAGTAAGCACGGCTTCCGTCTCCTGTGCCACAAGTGGACTTGAAACGTCAACACCTTATTCTGTAAACCCAGTCTGAATTACGCCTTGAATGAATGTGCCATCACTGATTATGGGAGTAATAACTACTCTGTAATTTTCCTCACAACGTTTATTAAATCTAACGCTATTCAAAGTTTGCTGGGTTACTGTAAATAGTAGAATTTCACTATTAAAAACATGGAGTTGATTCCTTCAGAATTACACTATTAATTACGAAAACAGTTGGCTAAATAAAGGTTGCGTGGAAAATTAATAAATCGATATTAATCGTATTATGGCGGTATTCCACAAGTAATTTAAGTATACCGTGATTATCCACGGTGAAAACTATACCCAGAAACCCTCTATGCCCGAATTGTGCGAAACTTCCTCAGAGAAAATAAAATAATCCGTCTTGACCGGGATTCGACCCCGGGCATAGCGCCTTGTTAGCTTAACTGGCTAAAGCACTTGACTGGAAATCGGGGGATCCGGTGTTCGAATCCGGTAAAAGCGAATGATTTTTTTTCCCTGTGGAATTTACGCACAAAATTCCACGGGGTTGATCCGGGAGGGATTGAATCAGTACGTCAGTTGTCTTTTCCGTTGCAAAAAGGCGTGGATAGGTCAGAAGTTTTCAATCTCCACCGCGTGCGCTGAAGTCAATTATCCCCTTTCCTCATCCTTGCACTGAGCTGACGATAATCTGCGGCTAAAGGTCCGTGGAGGGTGGTCATTATTGCCTCTCACTCAGCCGAACCTACACTATACACGATTATGGAACCTTGTAATCCAAGCTGCGGGGTCCATTATGGGCCGCATAATCTGCGTGTGATTGATAATATGGGATGATAACGAGCATCGTGATGTGGCTAGGAAACAGTCGTGTAAGCCAGTTACACGGTGCTTAGCAGGCGTCGGAGCGTAAAGGATGTCATTGGCACGTGTCGATCATCGATTAGTTTCATCATAGCTCATGGTGCCACCGCATCTCATTTTGTGACTGGAGAGCCCTCACGAACCCATACGTGGGAGTATCCAGCAGGGGGCAGGAGGGGGTAGCTGCCCCACCCCCCCTAGAAGCAATAGTAAATTTATTTCCAAACGAAATTTTTGAACAAATTTTCATTAAACCATAGAAAAGTGATAGTAGTATTAAACATGTAATTAAATAAAAAAAATTCGAGAAAATAATTTAATAAACCAATAAAGCTTGGTTATAATTTTCTGGAAGGTTTAGTTGCCCTTTTCTGTGTTATAACTTGAACGAACACGGCTTGCCCCCTTTAGTTTTGATCCTGGGTACGCCCTTGAACCCAGATTAGCGGGAGTGAATGCATACCAAAGCGATTAGGACGGCATCGCAGTAACAAAAGCAGAGGCAATCTTTGATACTTAACTGCAGTAATTTTTTGGGAAATTTAAGAAGTCAGCGAATGAAAAAATTAGAATGTAAGAAATAGTCACAGGCTATGCTTTGCGAGATAAGAAACTTAAAGACAAATTATAACGAATTCCTAGGAATAAAATAACTCGTACTTATTTAATATACTTTATTTATATTTTTTACTTGCTGCAGAAATATTTTTCAAAAATTAATTTTTACCGGCACATAATAAACAGTTGAGAAATAGTACCATATAATTATTCGTGATTTAATTTTAAATACTTAATAAACTGAACGCATCGAGTGCAAAGAGATTTTTAACTTGTAGAAAAATTTTCTGCTGCAGAAAAGTTGCACTGAGGTCATGAGGAGGAGCTGATATCATTTCTAGACATCGAGTTATAGAAAACTACAGAAGCTTGGAGATAGGATATCCATTATCGCCCGAGGCAATATTGATGAATCTCGATTAAAAATTTGATAAATAAAACGCATAAACGGCTAACACATTTAAAGGCACACACGTGATTAACGATTGCATACCCTGACTAGTACAATGATAAACATTAAAATTGACGTTTTATAGCAAAACTCTGAGGATTTTATAGTTTTCGAAGCAAGATGGAAAATAATTGCAATCGTATTAGTTGAAAAATTATAAGTGGCTCTACGAGAAATTTGCAATTTCAATTAGATGCATTTTATTCGGTGTAATTATAGCCCGGTTGTGTATCTTTTGCACTTTCCGCATCATTATGCCGGCCTCGGTGGCGGCGAGGTGAAGTCCTCACCTGCCAAACCAAAGGTCGCGGGTTCGAGTCCCGCCTGGGTAAGTTGCCCTTATCCAGGGCATGGGCGTGTGAGAATGTCCTTCGTTGTAAATTCCCTGTAAAGGCCGTAAATGTGTTGTTTACTACGCTACCTTGGTTTGACAAGGTTTTAACCGACATTTTTGCAAAATTTGGTGTTTTCACTCAAGATAACTAAGTTTATGTTTCTCTATGTGTTCACCGGTTTTTATTCCTCTATGCAAAATAATAACAGATTTAGAACAGTGACAAAGTTCCACCTGCAAGGAGAAAAAACTAATATTTGGTGTGACAAGGTTCTAACTGCATTTTACTTATTTTATTACTCATATAAACATGTAAAAAATAAAATAAATAACATATTTTCTTAAAGTAATTATTACTAGTGTATCTAGTGGATCACTAGTGTATGTGCCAAATATCAAAAATAAATTCCTATTAATAATAGAAATAGAGCAGTTTAAAACTTTGACAAGGTTTTTCTCAAAACCAGCTGAAGGTCAGTTAGAACCTTGTCAAACCAAGGTAGCGAATTTAGGTAGTGGTAAAAAATAAAAAAAATATACTCGAGGCATCTCAAGTGATCTACTCGTATTTTATCCACCATAGGTGTTAAAAAAAAACCCTACCTTAGATGCAGAATGGCGTGCGGATGGATTAAAACTTTCTCCTGCCTGAATTTCGGGAGCGGCACCTACCACCTCCGCCTCTAAACCACGTGCCCGACCTATTTACTACATACTCTCAGCCGATCCCAAACCTCATCCTTCCACCTCACTGCCAAAAACAATATAAAAAAACCTGCGGAGTATTTACTCTTCCCGTTGCATGGCACAGGTAGGTATTTTCGCCCTTCCATTGTGTCTGTGTACCATTATTACGAGAGAGAGCATATGGTTGTTTGTGTGTGTGTGTGTGTGTTAGGGTATATAGGCACCTACCACCGCGGGAGAGAGGCCCCTGGTGCCCTCACCCCTTGAACTCTCCTCTCGGGGAGAGGAGAAAAGGGAAAACGGCAAAAGGAATCGGATATTTTCGGAAGCACGCAATTGGCTCCCCCGACTCCTAATACCCCTCCCTCTCTCCCCTCCCTTCCCCCCTACATCCTTTCCACCTTCCCGCCGTCCCTGAATGATATCCTCCAACTGCGGACGGGAATATCGGCTTTAATGCATCGATTTCATAGGCACGAGAGGGGAAGGGAGGGGAGGGGGCGGGGGAGTTTTTTCGAGGGGTGGGAATGGGTGGAGAGGGGGGTGGGGTGGGTGGAAGATCTCTCCCAACCCTCTCCACCCACAACTCTAATTACAACACCCTCGCACATAGTCGCAGACATTTGTGTATTTATCTGATATTATTTAAATGATCGTGCGATAATACTTGTGCCTATGCGCGTAAATATTTTTTTCCAATTACCTGGCACATGGATCCTGCGTTTGGCATATAGTAAAGTAGTTGTGCGTATGTGGAAGCTATTGGGACATATTTTAGCACTGTTTTACCCCTGGTGGACGACATTTCAAAATTAACTGTCGTTCGAAGTATTAGTATAAATGGCCGTTATATCCTACCCTATGGCACCTTATATCTTACCCTATGGCACAGATGTTACTTGGTAGGCTTTTAAAAAAACCGCTTGCCGCATGATATCACAGAATTTTATCACACCATTTCTAGGCCGTCAACTGATCTAGATTTACTTCATCCAAACGTATGAGTAACAAACGAAAGTTACCTTTAAGCCACAATTATTAATTGACATAACTGCACGCCTTTTACCTTCTTATTGTACTGAGTACTGACTTGCCGTGTATTATTATTTTGCTTTATTTTTTTATTTTTTAAAATATTTTTGGTTTCACAAACTTCCCTCTTGACGATAGCTGGTAAATATGATATTCGCTAAATTTCCATCGCATAAACATTCATTCAAAATTCAGACGACGTCGGTTTAATTTACACACATTTACTGACAACATTGTTGACATACCCATGCCTGTTGCTATTAAATATTGCAGGTATGTTTGTAAATATTGCCTCGGAAATTATTCTAATTACTCACCAGGCGTTTTATAAATCAAGGGTCTGTGCGTGTGAGTAATGCGTTCGTAAAAATCTCAGGCACTGTAAACACTCATTTGGCCAATTTTGTCTACATAAAATTAGCTGTTTCGTAATTATTCAATCATAATAGCAATAAAAGCCGTTATATCGACACATATATCATGTGACAACTGGGCTATCATTGCAAATGAAATATGTAAATCGAAAATGAGCTACAATACATGAATTTCATTCAAACTGCAATCAAATATGATGTCAAGTTAAAACAAGCACTAGGCTCCCAAGTAGCCGAAAATTCTCTACAAGCCGAATGTTAGTGGAGGATTTTAGCACATGAAGAATCAGGGCTTACAATTTATCAAAATACGGAATTCAAAATTAATTATAGCGTGAAGATAAAAAGGCTCTTTGACTAATATTGAAAAACACATTATTTAACAATAATAAGAATTACAATATTAAAAAAGGACCACTGTAAATTATCGCTTCATCGAGATTCAATTTTTAAATACCGTACTGCTTGAGGCACTGTTTGACTTCAAGTACTATAGCATTAAGTGCTGTAAGATATTCTATTGAAAGTGTATTCTATTTCTGTCTTAAGTGGTACATTTGTTTTAATCAGCAATCTTCTACCATAATTTTAAAATTCTTTAAATAAATTAATTTCTTGTTTTTATTTGATACGCTGAGAATATATTTAATTATCTGTCATGGACAATCTCAATACCCTCTCAAAATTACCCAGCATTTCCTTTAGTAGCTTGGCATAGAAAACTGCCAAATAATAAGCCCCTAATGTTTCTCAGTTAATTTTCGTATTTATATGCGTTGTGATTTTAATTTCCATATTGAAGCTTTATATTTAATTAATATAAGCGAATCAAATTTTTGCCCTAGCTTTTCAAAACGCATGGCTGAGCCAACAAGGATATACCGGTATGGGTAGGACTGCAAATTAAAACTGAACGGTTTTAGTCATGTTTCCTGGGGAATATGCATGCATATATATGTATATACATGGGCATGTATGCTCGCAGACTCGGATGCACAGTCGGCTCCCTGAAAAGTCTACTTGTAGGAATAATCGGTGGGATTTATTCCCACTCCGCTACGCCCTTGCTCCCTTCAAAACCCGACGAGGGCTCACAAACCGTAATCCCCGTGCACCCGGGAAACGGAAAAAATGGGAGAAAATAATAATAATAAAGTCTGCTTCTTTTTTTTGCAACATGTCTCCTCGCCTTAAAAACGGTTAATCACAGTCAGAGAAGGATAAAGATGTGCTCCAGTGGCCCGCATTCCGCCAATTAATCGCTGACTGGATTTTTTTCTATTCAAACACGACAGTGCCATGCACTGGGTTACGGCGGAGATAGCAGATACGAGCGAGATGAAAAGAAAAATGTTTTCATTTATACTCAAAACGCAAAGTCGGTCGACGTTATACCGCATCTGAGTTTCCACATTTATCCATCTTAATCTCCTCGTGCGTCATCACATCCAGGAGTAAAAGGCGTCTGGGGCTCAATTTAAGACCAAACATGCCAGTGGTGTCCTCACTTCAGCATCTTTAATCGGCTTATTGCCAGCTGGTATCGATATCTGCCATATTCATCTTAACGAGGCATTTCAATATTCGAAAATTATTGGTTTATTGGCAAAGTTACATCCGCAAGTCATCTTCACCTGCGAAAATGATCGGCAGGATTTTGGAGTATGCAAACAATTTCAACGAGGGTGAAGGACTGCAAGAAACAAGTGACTTTGTACGCAATGACGCGCACGAGTGCAAAGTCTTATACACCCAGGATGAAATTTGCCGTGAAAAAATATTTGATCTAATCGAGATCCACTTCTAGAACATGATGGTATAACTGATTAGCGTACGTTAAGGGCAATCTGATGATTCGGTTTCGATTCCCGTCTAATACAATTCCTCTAGAGTTTCTCATTTGATTTTCGCATTTATATCTGAAATAATTTTAATTGCCGTAGTTGAGTATTATATTTAACCAATGTACGCGAATCCAGTGGCGTAACTCGGAATTGCTTTAGGGGATGAAGGGGCCTGAGAGGGGGTTCCAACCCCTCAGGCTAGGAGGGCTCCGGGAAAACTTTTGAAAAATGACATACCTGGAAATACATTTTACATTATTTTGGTACTTAAAATTTAACTTTAAGCCTATGCAGTTATTATATGTCAAAACTAGAGTAAAGCTTTAATTTTTAAAAATTTCTTTGAGGCTTTGGGGAGGGGGGGGGGGAATCTATCCCCTTATAATTGTTGCGCCACTGCGCGAATTCTATTTTTACCCTTGCTTTTCAAAACGAAAAGCTGTACCAATAAGGATATAGCAGTATTAGTAGAACTGCAAATTAAAACTGAACGGGTTTAGTCACGTTTCCTGAGGAATATGCATACATACACACATATACTGCAAGCATACTTGAACATGAACACTCGCAGACACGGATACATAGTCGGTGACTCTTTCTATCTTCCCTATAATATTTTGCAGTGTGCGTATTATATAGCAGAAAGTAAGTGGCCATCATTCACGAAATATTGCTTTTCCTTCAGTAAAAAATGGACGTAGAGAATAGATACCGAATTTGGGAGTTAAAATGGATCCGTTAATACTACTCAGTTCAAAACCAATGTGTACTTCCACTATTTCAGAAACTTTTTTCCAAAAAATGCATATCTACTTGAAATAGCACTTGAAAATGAAATTTTGAAACAAGCCAATATGGTGAGACTAGCCCATCAAACAAACAAACATTATGGGAATATATATGCTGTTTCTATAAAAATATGATGTAACAGTGATTATAACAAAAGAATGATGGAAAAAAGAACATCAGTACGCTACCGAACTAGTTTTTGCGTTATCAGCAAATAAGTGCAGTAGTCCAGGTCAAACCACGTTAGTTATTTGAGCACGGCTCTTGGTTCGGCTTGTAAGGCTGGTAAAAGTGTTGTCTTAAGCGTATAATGACTGTATTATCCACATTTTGTGAACCATAATTTTACTTACCACTCTCAATCAATAACCTCCATTATATCAAAACTTTATGAAACAACATTCGCAAAATTATTTGTTTTGAATCAAGTAGTAGCCTTACTCTCTAAATTAAAGTATTTTTGCCTCTCTTTTGTAATTAAGGTGACAGAGGAACTGCGTTTAGATTATTTTTGCGTGATGAGAATCCTTACATGAGGTATTTTGTCAAAACTTTGGTTATATTATCATTTTTATCTATTGTTTCCACGCAAATCCAGCAAAGTTAATAGGAATTAAATAAATACTTCTAAACTCCTACAAGATATTTTGAGTTAAGTCCAAAATTTATTTCATTATGGTCGAATAGAATCAAAAGCAGGGGTTGTTATTTTAATAATTTAAAGAAAATTTGATTTAACGTTTTCTGAGGTGAATTCTTTTTCGGGAATTGCAATTCCTGGAATGGCAAAACGGCCACATTTTCGGGTTTACAATGGTGATGACCTGAAATATCATTAATAAAAGAGTGTCCGAAACATTGGTGAATGCCGGAGTGGGAAAACCTTTCTCGCAGAGTGTAACATAATATGAATCCGGGGTGAATGGCCAGCCAGAAAAAGTAGGGCCTAAGAGAGGAGAAGCGTATGAGCTATGATGAAGCTGAAGAGAAGCTGTATAAACTCAAGTGGAGGGACGAGAAAAAAAACATGGAATTATTTGAATCACTGCAGAATATACGACCGCAGAGATTCGGTAAAGAGCTCTACAGTTGTGGCCATGGAGTATTCAAAAATACTTGTGGTTAGAAGAAAGAGTTACCCTTTGAATGACAAATAGGTTGCAGATAATACTCCCCCGTGTAGATCAAACGGATATGATTTCAGTAGATATATATCTATGAGTGGGCGTAATGCCCTCGAAAGAAGCGGGCATTCAGGAGGAGAAGAAGTCAAAGTACACAAACGAAACGCGTGAGCATTGTATAATGAACTGATAAAATAAATAAAAACTTGTAGGAGCACCACGTTATATACAAAACCATTTTCTTTTTATATATTTTGCATTCATGCATGAAAATAACAAATGTCTGAAGTATTGAAGTTATGATTCTAAACTTATTAGGGTGAAAATTTGTTTATAAAATTTATTGAGCCATATGAACAATTTAGTGTCAACTGAGCGGGCCAAGTTAATCCATTTCGATAGCTACCGCAGCAGAATCAACTGGCGGAAATTGATGATCCCTCAGGCCAGATATAATTATCGGTTAATGTACAGTTTGTTTTTCATCATTCTTGAAGTAATAGTCCTTTAATTACATCTTTAACATGGGAAAGCATTTTCAGAATGTCTGTTTTAATGGAAATATTCATAGCAATGTTTTTCCGTAAAATTAGGATAGTTTATGGCCGGTGTCGGATCATGATATAGTTCACTACATGGCCACTCCTGGAAAAAGTAAAATGTAAATAGATCTTAATGTCGGCTCATTACTCCGGAAGGCCAAGTATGGCGCCCCCAAGGTAATTATAATGAATGAAGGTGATCAAATCTAATAAAAATCAACGTGATTCAGCTTAGCAACGCCCTTCACCTTGTCCCCGCCCTTCTAAAGTCTGCATTGAAAAATCAGATTAACTTTTTTCAATAGCTACCAAGCGTTTCTATCCGTCGATAAATATAAAAATAACTTCCATTAGGTCTTTGTTTTAAAAGCGGCTTGAAAAAGCCACTTTTTCGGAATTTTTGCGAAAAACTAGGCATTCTACCCTCAAAATGTAAATTAATGCAGAGTGAAGTGTTTGCTTTATATATCAACCATTATTTCCCGGCACACATTCATTCAAAGTTTAAATTTTTTCAAGGGATACGCCTTTGTCGCCTTTTTTGGGCGAATGTAACTAAAAATCATTAAATCATAGAAGATATATTTTTATCTTGACCAATAGAGCAGCAAAACTTGTAAATCAGGGTGCTATTTCAATTTTCTTCACTAAATATTTCCGGAGATATAGCGACTAAAATTTGTAAAATATGCCGACTCACGCTTTAGGAGGCTGCGACTCAGGCTCAAACAAATAGCCATGCCTCATGCAATATTGAATAAGTGACCGTAATACATCGCCAATATCATCAAAATCATCAATTGAAGGATGTATCACTATTTTCAGTAAATTTCTTCAAAATCGGTGGTGGCTGTGCTGGGACCATTGGCATGGAATGAACGAACCATACGGGATTTATGTAAGAAAACTTATTTTTTCACATTTGTACTCGTTAAAATTTCATAATTTTTTATTAATACCATGATATCCACACAATTGAATTGAAATTCAAAGTCCGGGTTTTTCCATGTTAGCTCAGTTCAGACATTTGAAATTATGCGATAACTTCTCTATGTGATTAAAAAATCAAAATCCTCAAAATCATTTACCAATGCTTCGTTATTTCTAACGAACCGAAATTTTAAATGGTCAAAGTTTTCGAGACCAAGTGCATAGTTATAGTGCTTAGGATGTGTTGCCTGCATGAAATAGATCGGTAACAGCGAAAAGGGAGGTTTTAGGAATAAGGAGTAGATGGGATGAAATCTTATTCTTAGTTTACAGGAACTCACCTAATTGAAAAAATGCATTATGCATGGGGCACCTACAGTTTTTCCTTCCAATGTCACCATAGCCTTTTGTTGGCTTTGGACTCCTTTTCAATCTTCCTTCAGGGCGTATTAGTCGTTTACAGAAAGAGAAAGTGTGACGATAAGGGTATGAAAGAACGATTTGTTTCATATCAACTACATTATTTTAGTGTAGACCGCATGCTACCTTTTGTGAAATCCGATCTCTCGCGACTCGCTGCTAATCCCTACCTTTCAGGAATGAAACCTATGGAAAATTTGCTGTACGATACGCAATTGACATAAATCCAGAACCCTTTAATTGGATTTGCTCCACTAATTTTCCTTTTTAGGCTACTTATGCAATAAAATGCGAAAGAGTTGACGAAAAATGCATCTGGGTTGGAAATATTTGCTTGCAATTACCAAAAATAAAATCAGCGCCTTGCGTGGAACTTGTTAACTTATGAGTGAGAGTATTTGTCTTCTAGTCAGAGGGTCCCAGGTCAAAAGTGTAAGGTGGCACAGAGAACTAGTCCCCTCCACCCTGGACTTGTCAAATTCGTACACCCATGGCTCAGTCCGCGGTGAGCTCTACCCTCCCCTATTCTAAAAAAACCAACGAATTGAACCACTGAGTCAATGAGTGAAGAACTTAGTAGAATCATGAAAATGTTCCCGTTTTACACCGGAATTTGGTTGCAGATGGTACTAGAAGCCTTAATCGCACAAACGTTTTTCAAGCACAATTCCAGTGATCATTTCAGCTATTCTTTTCAATGACAGGAAAAAAGATGACTTAAGCCATCGTTTCCTACATCACACTGTCATTTGAGGTGTCCTTGATGTGGCTTGATGTCAACATCCGTCGATCACCGTGCTTAAAATTCTCATTATCGTGATGCTTAATGACGTCGCGACAAAATGAATTAGTTTTCGAGAGCTTATTGGGTACTAATGTTGCTCACGCCCGTATTCAGTGATGACAAACGCGACGGAAATTGGGATGGTGGTCGTTATCATTGCTGCAATCCCTGAAAATGATGTCGACCGAGAATCATCATTTGAGCTCTCATTGCCGCCATCCCTGATCTTGTAAGTGAAAAATTATCGTGTGATTCAGGCTCACTCTACTTTTAACAACAACAGAACTGGAGAATTTGATAGCAATTGCATCCCATCACTCGGAAGTTTTGTCCCCGACGGGTTCAACTCCGGGCGATGTCCTTTTATCGTCCTCATTCTGAAACTCCGATTTGAATATTTTCCCTCCAAACAGCTGAAAAACAAACAACTTTTTACGATGCATTCGGGGCCATCTTTCGCATAGCCAGGACGTTCACCGCCGTCACTGCAAAATAGGGATTTAAAATTTCATATAAGTAAATTTGACTGGTCCATCAAAAATGTGTATAACGTTATTCCCGTTCAATGTGTGTACCCTTGAGTGAACATCCTCTCAACTTGTTCCTTCTGACAAGGGCTTTTGTGTTTACAAACATTTTTTTACAGAAGGTTGAATTAAATTTCAAGCGAATGCCTGCCTTGAACCCTGAATCACACAATCATTTTTTCCGTCCCTCAGAATTATAGCTCAAGCGATAGGTTTTCAGGGACCAAAGGAGTGATTGCTCGACCCATGATTTTATGAATCACACGGTCATTTCCACCGTCCCTTTTTCCACCCCTTTTCCCGTCACTTACCGTATTTACAACTGTCATTCAACTAAAAGCCAAGCGTGGCGTTAGACTCGTTCTAATCGGCCGTGCGCTCTGATTGACTGAATGACGGTGTCAGCGATGGTTTTAGCGACGGAAATGTTGGAGATATAGTAACAGCTGATGTTTATAAACAGTTTGTTGTCACCATTGTTGTTATAGTTTTACGTGCCTTTCTTAAGTAAAGAGAAATACTGAAAAGAATAAGCTGCATTCTTTCTCATTCTTTCTGCGCAAAATCCAACTGGTTATGGGCCCAGAGGTTACGCAAGGATAAGAAGAACGCAGTAATAGAAAGTAAAATCGTGAAAGAAGAAAAAGAAACGGAATCCGGACAATTTAATTTTTCACGATGTCATCGGATGCTCATAGCGAAAGAATAACCGTCCAGAAGCTGAATGATAATAATTATCAAGCATGGAAATTCAAGATGAGAATGGTGCTAATAAGAGAAGGTACGTGGAAAGTAGTTGATGAAGATAAACCAGAAAAATCCGAGGCGGGATGGAAAGTAAAGGACGAGAAAGCACAAAGTACCATATCCCTTAGTGTCGAGGATGGTCAGATAATACACATTTGCAAGTGTAAAAGTGCCAGAGAAATGTGGTTAGAATTGCAAAAAGTGCATGAAAGGGCCAATTTAAGCAATAAATTGTATCTACTTCGAAAACTTTATCAATCAAAACTTAAAAAGGGTCAATCAATGCAAGAATATATAAAGTCAACATTAGAACTAATCGAACGTTTGCGGAGCATCGGAGAAGAAATTAAAGATTTTAATATAGCTGCTCTGTTGCTTAGTGGTTTGACAGATGAATATAGCACCCTTGTAACAGCCCTTGATACGCGTCCAGATGACGAACTCACATTAGAATACGTAAAAGGAAAACTGATTGATGAATTCACACGTAAGAATGAGTCCATAATATGCGATGAATCACGCAACCTGCAATCGGAGTCAGCTTTGAAAACACGAAAACCACATGAATCCAGATCGGAAAGAAGTAATTATAAAGAGACTCGCGAGTGTTTCGTTTGCAAGAAACAGGGACATTTAAAGAAGGATTGCAGAATATGGAAAGCAAAAATGAAAGAGTTCAAAAAGGATAAAGACAGTCACGAGGCGCGAGGTGCTACAGATGCCAGCCTGAATGCATCGTTTGCTACTGCGTTTTGTTCATGGTACGTAGATTCGGGCGCTACGAGCCACATGACAAATGATATTGACTTCTTCACAAGAATTCGTCGAAATAAAGAAGGAAAGGTAATCGTTGCCAATGGGGAATTCATTGCTATTGAAGGGACAGGTGAAGGATACCTCAATTGCAAGATATCTCCGACAGAAATAAATAGGATACTATTGAAGGATGTTCTGTATGTACCTGATTTGCGAGGCAGCCTACTCTCGGTAAAGAAATTAGCTAAAGAAGGTTATGTGGTGACTTTCAAGGAGAATGACTGCATAATTGATAAGAAAAGCACAATGCAAGCTGTGGGAAAGATTGATGGTGATCTTTATAAATTATCATGTCAAGAAATGGCTAATTCTGCGAAGTTTGGGAATCACCGGAATTGTATTCATCTATGGCATAGGCGGCTTGGACATAGAGACCCAGTTGCAGTGAAAAGATTAATTGATGATAAACTTGCTATAGGAATAGAAATTGATAACTGCAATAAATTCTTGAGGTGTTGGAACTGTGTAAAAGGAAAATTATCGAAGAAATCATTTCCCAAAACAAGCAGTTATAAAGCTCAAAGACCCCTAGAACTCATTCACTCAGATATTTGTGGTCCAATGAGTACAGAAACTCCAGGGAAGAAACGTTATTTTCTCACATTCATTGATGATTACTCTCGTTACACAACTGTATATCTGCTACGCTCAAAGGAAGAAGTGTCAATCAAAGTGGAAGAATATGTTGCAGCAGTTTCTACTAAATTCGGAAGAAAACCGAAAATTCTGCGAACGGACAATGGCGGTGAATATATAGGAAAGAAAACTCAGGATATTTTAAAGAAAGAAGGAATTGAGTTTCAGACCACAGTGCCATACAGCCCTGAGCAGAATGGAATAGCAGAAAGAAAGAATCGTTCTCTAGTTGAATCAGCTCGATGCATGCTGCTAGATGCGAATTTGCCAAAACAGTATTGGGGAGAAGCTATCATGACTGCATGCTATTTGCAAAATCGCTTGCCCAGTAAAGCCATTGATAAAACCCCATATGAGCTGTGGACTGCTGAAAAACCTGATCTTCAGCATATACGAGTATTTGGAAGCAAAGCTTATGCTTATCTTCCCAAAGAAAAACGGAGCAAGTGGGATTCACGTGCTCAAAAAGGAATTATGGTAGGATATAATGAAACGTCCAAAGGTTACAGGATCCTACAACCCAATACGAATAGAATTATCATCAGCAGAACTGTAGTATTTGATGAAAATGTTACAGATAAAGAGGAATTAATCAAGGATATCGACCTAGAATCATCTGAGCGTTATACATACCAGGATGATAGGTTGATGAGAGAAAGAGAAATACCAATCACCAAGATAGATGATAACACCAAACTGGAAATGGACAGAACAGATCAGCCAGTTCGAAAATCATCAAGAGAATGCAAGGGGGTGCCACCAAAATGGTTATCATACACTGTTAAAATTAACCCAAAGCCTGATCCAGAGTCTTTAGAAGAGGTAATGGAATTGCCTGCAAATGAAAGAGAGGAGTGGATGAAAGCCGCTGATGAAGAAATAAAATCTCTCGAAGAAAATAAAACATGGATTTTAACTAAACTGCCTGAAGGAAAACATGCCATTGGATGCAAATGGGTGTTCAAAACAAAATATGATTCAAATGGAGATATTTGTCGACGAAAAGGAAGGCTTGTTGCAAAAGGTTACTCTCAAAAATATGGAGAAGACTACGATTCAACCTTTGCACCAGTTGTAAGACAAAGCACCTTTAGAGTCCTTATGAGCATAGCAGCAGTACGAAGGCTGTTTGTCCGACATTTTGATGTGAAAACAGCATTTCTTAATGGCGACATCGAAGAAGAATTATACATGAAACAACCACCGGGCTACACAAAAACCACTGAAGATAAGCTAGTTTGCAAGCTTCAAAAATCAATATATGGACTGAAGCAGTCAGCAAGAGCTTGGAATGTCAAAATAAATGATGTTTTGCTTGAAAAAGGATTTCAGCGCAGCCAAGCAGATCCATGTCTTTATACGAAGAATGAAAATGAGAAAAGGATGTATATTCTGATTTATGTAGATGACCTGATTATAATTCATGATAATGAAGATAAAATTAAGGAACTAAGACAAATGTTGAATCATCACTTTGAAGTAAAAGATTTGGGAGATGCAACTAACTATTTAGGAATACAAATCAAGAGAAAAGAGGATGGAAGTTTTCAGTTAAATCAGAAATCCAAAATAGATGGAATATTGAAAAAGTTCGGGATGGAAGATGCAAAAGGTGTATCTATACCGATGGATCCTGAATACCCCAAATTGAAAGGAGAGAATGATGCCTTGCCAAATAATGGCAAATATAGGGAAGCAGTGGGGGCACTTCTGTATATTTCAACAACTACTAGACCAGATATTTCTGGAGCAATGAGTATTCTCTGCAGACGGGTTAGTAATCCCAGACAGCGAGATTGGGAAGCTTTAAAGAAACTAATGCGTTATCTCAAGCAAACCAGTGATATGGCATTGAATATTTATGCCTGTGAAGATCTTAAATTGACTGGATATGTAGATGCCGACTGGGGTGGAGATATACAAGATAGGAAATCTACAAGTGCATATATTTTTAAGTTGGGAAACAGTGCAATTTCCTGGTCCAGCAGGAAGCAGTCTTCTGTCGCTCTGTCTACAACAGAGGCTGAGTATGTTTCTGCAGCATCTGCCAGTCAGGAAGGTGTTTGGCTACGACAATTACTGCATGATCTGGGGGAGGTGCAGAATGAACCAATAATAATCTATGAAGACAACCAGGGATGCATAAAAATAGCTTCAAATGAAAAATTTAGTGCCAGAACGAAGCACATCGATGTCCGGCACCATTTTATAAGAGATTTAATGAAAATTAATGTTATTCAGCTTGTTTATTGCAGGAGTGAGGACATGATTGCTGATGCACTGACGAAGCCACTTCCAAAAATAAAATTTGAAGAATTAAGGAATGGAATGGGCCTGACAACATAAGCTGTTAAGTGGGGGTGTTGGAGATATAGTAACAGCTGATGTTTATAAACAGTTTGTTGTCACCATTGTTGTTATAGTTTTACGTGCCTTTCTTAAGTAAAGAGAAATACTGAAAAGAATAAGCTGCATTCTTTCTCATTCTTTCTGCGCAAAATCCAACTGGAAAAAGGGATGGGATTTCCATCCCTGGAGCCATCGCTGAAAATGATCGCGAGAAACGGTCATTTAAATCCGCTATCATTGGAGCGATCGCTGAAGCATTTTCCATCCCGCGGAAGGGGTGGAAAAAATAAAGATAAAGTAATGTTTATTGTTCTTGGACCCTTGGTCCACTAAAAACATACAAAGGTATACATTAGTATCAGAGCTCGATTACACAGAAAAATTGGATACGTGCAATGAATGATATAATAATGGTAACAGAAAATACTAGCATATTGGTAAAATTAATTTTTATCATGTAATAGCATTTTATCCAAAAGTATATTTTTGAGAGACATCAGTGATTTGGAGTTTTTAATAAGTTCTGGAGAACTATTCCAAATCCTTTTCCCAACAACAGAAAAGGATTTATTAACTGTAGTGGTTCGATGTTGTGGAACAATGAAAAAATCTGGTGACATTCGAGTTGCAATATTTCGATTTTCCTCTTTAGACTGAAAAAATTGCATGATATATTTAGGTTATTAACAATTGAAAATTTTATATAAAAAGGAAGCAAGCATGTATTCCCTCCTTGATTTAGCTTTAAGCCATTCTAACTAATAAATATAAGGGGATATATGTTCATATTTTTTAAGGTCATAAATGAACCTGACAAACATATTTAATTGCCGTTGAATCAGGGTGCTAATCTCTTCAGTTAGGCCATGATACACAAGACAGCAGTAAGAAATATAGGGGAATATTAGCGAGGATACAAGTTTCTTGCGGCTATGAGGGGGCAAAAGGTTTTTATGAGTTTTTAGTTGAAACAGGATCATATTAGTCTTATTGCTGATGGTTTGAACATGGTTTTGCCGAGACAAATTAGGAATCTATATGACCCCAAGATTTTTAAATGAGTTTGCATATGATATTTTGGCATCACCAACACTAAACTTTGGCAAAACATCAAAGTCAACCTGTTTGAGTAGTTTGGAGGTACCGAGTAACATGGACTTTGTTTTTATTGGGTTAAACATAAAGTCATTGTCTATAGCTACTATCTAACGATCTGATCGTTGGATCATTCTCATCCATAAAATGATCTTCCAAGATCGTTAGAACATAAATGGCTTTGCCTGGTTTCGCTTATAGTAGGGCCCACTTCGCGCTGAGGTGTTTCTCTCCGTCCCGTTCCTTCCGCACCTTTCCTCTCCCAGAGGCGTCGTCGGGCTCCTAGCGCGGCGGCGCCTCTTTCCTTTTCCTTTCCTCTCCTCCCCCTCCCCGGGTGATCGGTCGTATAAGCCACTGCCTTGGTTCCCGGACCCGGTGCGTTGTATCCTCGAAGGGTTCGCCCTGAACCATCATACTCTTTGTCTATAGCTACTATCTAACGATTTGATCGTTGGATCATTTTCATTCATAAAATGATCTCCTAAGATCGTTAGAATATTAATGGCTTGCCTGGTTTCGCTTATAGTAGGGCCCTCTTCGCTTCTATAGCGTTGAGGTGTTTTCCCCGTCCCGTTCCATCCGCTCCTATCCTTATCTCAGGGGCGTCGTCGGGCTCCTATCGCGGCGGCGCCTCTTTCCTTTTTCCTTCCTGTCCTCCCCCTCCCCGGGTGATCGGGCGTATAAGCCACGGGCTTGGTTCCCGGCCCCGGTGTGTTGTATCCCTGAAGGGTTCGCCTTGAACCCTCATACTCTCTGTCTATAGCCCATGAAATGATGGCTTGAACGTCCTGATTGACTTTGGAAATTGCATCATTCAGCTCATGCAAATGGCAGTGAAGATAAATCTGTAGGTCGTCAACTTATAAAAGGTATTTACAGTTTATAATACACCTGGGCAGATCGAGGATTTGACCGTGTGAGTCAGGATTTGGGATTAAGGAAGCACCGAACGGGTCATTCAACTCGCTTTGCTCAACCTCGGCGAGATTTACTCGCGCATCTCGCAAGGGTGAGGCAAAGTGACCGCCGTCCGCACCGCATCTCGGCGAGGAGTGCACTCACTCACTGCACAGGTGGGGAGGAAAAGAGGGAGGGGAGGGATGGAGAGGTTGGTTGAAGTCACGCGAGGCAGCGCTAGCGTCCAGGTGGACGGGAGGCAAAACACCAGGTGGGCCCCGGGGGGATGCCTCATATCCAGCCGATCCAGATGTAAACGCGTCCCAAAACATGGGAGAATCGAGCAATTGAGACGTTTCTCGTCTTTAGCGAGCGCCATATGCAGTGAATCGCGATAAAGACGATCACATGGATCCATGGGTGTACCCAGTGAGGGGCGCTGCCTCCCGCCCCCTAGAAGCAAAAATTGCAAAAGTCTTTAAGAAAAATCAGCACTGAATTGAAACGAAAGTATTCAACAATTCTTCTTTAAATCCACGAAAAATGATATGTATTAGAATAAGAAATGTACCTAACTAAAATAAAACTATTGTTTCAAGGAAATATTCTCATAAACTAATGTCACAACTTGGCTTGCTCCACCCCCTAGTTATGATCCTGGGTACCCCCTTGCATGGATCGCTACAGATTATGCAAGGGAAGATAATCATTGATTTTCCTGTTATCCCTGGGTCATTCCACCCTAATTTGGTTAGAAAATAGGAAAAATTGACACTTAGTGTAACCAATGTCGGCCAACTGTGGCAACTCGTCTTCATTTGATCACAAAAGGAACACGAAAGACCTTTAAAATGAGGCATTACATGTATTTTTTCTTCCTCTTTACCAATGAAATGATGCCTAATACAAAGGATTTTCCGTTAAATTATAGTTTTTTAAAACTTCAATGTCATGTTAACCATTGAATGCATTGAAAAATAGATTTTGGATTTGTCATCAAATGAAGACGCTTAAAATTGCTTGTAGTTTTTTACCTTCCTCTTTACCAGAGATATTACGCTTAATGCGAAGAAGGTTTCATAAATTCTAGTTTTTCAACATTGCAATATCTTTTAAACTGTTGCATGTGTAGTAAAACAAACTTTGAGGTTTGATTTGTTATTACTGAAAGACGTTTAATGTGAATCATCGCTTGTATTTATACCATCATCTTTACCAGAGATATAATCCTTCCAGTAATGCGAAGAATCTTTTAGTGTTACAAATGATCTCTTTAATATTATACGTTTAACAGCAAACTCTATCATAGTTATTATTTATCATAAATATTATAAATACAACTTTACAGAAGTGCATCTCCCGTTCATAGGAATTATTAAATCCTGGATAATTATTTATTATGAGCATACCCTTTTTTATAAGAAAATTGGGAAATAAGTAAAAAAATATGAAAGAATAATTCTGAATTTTCACGAATAAAAACTCTTTATTCCGGACTCCTGTCAGCAGGCCTAGTGCGATTACGGAAATGGTGACTTCGATTCTCCTAATTATTGAAGAGTCAATTAATTATTTACGCATGCAGATTAAACTGTTAAACTGGTTTTGAATGGACTCACTGTGACAAAAACCACCCGTCAGATGCCATTCAAAACTCACAACCTTTAGTAGACTGGTGATCACAAACTTCGGGTGCAAACGTTCTCTATCAACTCAACGAAAGGAAGTTCATGGACAGTCGTCTACGTCAAAACTTCCTGAGATTGCGTTTAGCCGCATCCCAGTGGGCCTCAAGCGAGCTCAGTGGGACCAGAAGTTCATTCCACTAGCCAAGAGCCAATAAATAGACTTAAATGTCTATTAACCACCCTCTCCACTTGAAATGTTCCCAAGCGTTGAGATTCGACTGAAAATCACGAAAATTGGTAATAGCTTTTGTAAAATTACCTTTTTCTTGCAAAAACATACATCGGTTCCATGAAATTAAATTTTCCGGTACTCAGACATTAATTTTTTCAAGGTTAACTCGGTGGCAAGTTCCATTATAACCAAGAAAATGCTTTAATACAAACGAATTTTTTCCAATTCCACAGAACAATAGCAACAATCAAAATTCTTTAAGGCGTGCTGCATCGATTTTTATGCTAATCTAGAAAGCATAATCGGAGATAGGATAAACGGGATGTGAGATTGCGACATATGAGAGAGAAGCGAGTTAAGATGACGTATCACTCCCGCTCCAAAGGGCGAATTTCTCCTTTTTTCATGGTACATTACTTAGTTTAAACATACTCCATCACCTAAAAATTTCCGTAGTCTAGAGGGTTGCCTTTCATCCTAGTACGCATGTCTCTCATCTCAATTATAAACATTTTATCTAGGAGAAATTTTTGAGAAAAATATCAGAATTCTGAGATAAAACTTCATATCCAAGATACAGTAAAGATAAAGTAAAAAAAATGGTCAACCCCAACTACCTTGACAATTTCCTGATGATAAGGTATGTTTAAATTAATAAATAAGTTAAGGAATTGGATGGGAGTGATGCTTACTCCATTTTTTCGCCCCTGTTTTATTTCAGGATTGGTACTCCCAGGGAAAAACTTCCATGTATTTTTATTGATCCGTAAACACTTTTCTTTAATGGATGAAGAGAAATGTTTATGAGCACTCATTACTCCCTCTCGACCGAGTATAGAGTATAATCGGTCGCTTTTTGCGATAAAATACTCTTTCAAAAATTAAGTTGAAAGATAATCTTGAAATTTTCAGGGTCACGTGAGAAGTCCTTTTTCAAACTTGCAAATTTAATGCCAAAAAAAATATTTCAAGGTATTTAAAGATTCAATTTTATACACAGAAAAATACGGCACTGTAACACATCAGCGTTTTAAGTATGATCGAGCGAGTTTTAAACGACAAATTCGGCAGGAAAAATGGCGGGTCCAGCGGTGGCACGGCGTCCCCTTAATCATAGCCTTCCCTTCGACTGTCAAAAGTGAAAAATCAACAGAGATACCCCCTCCCGTTTGGCATATATGCCCATTGATATCTGGATCCTAACTAAACACTTCTTAATCCATGCGTGGGAGGCCAACCGATGGAAATCCCATTTCTTTGGGCATCCTAAATCGAGATGGAGGCGACCAAGGGACTGGATTCAAGGGTCAGCGAGTGGGCGAGTTGACTCGACACAAATGAATGACCTTTAGCATCGCCCGGGAGTGGCGGAAGGCGCCGGACTGAACGTCCGGATAGGAGCCAAGGGAGCTCGCTCGGCTAATTTCCGAGGCGGGCATTTCAGAGCGGCGCTCCCTTTTCAAATACTCTTGTGATTGGTCGTGTGAAGCGCAGCCCTCCTTAATCCTCACCCTCTCCTTCATCTCATTCTTACACTCGGTAGGACAGCTATTCTTTCAAAGAAGTTTTGCACCCTTTATTATATCATCCTTGCCAAGACTTTTTACACCCGAAAAAAATACCAATATTTGCGGTGTCCGGCAATGCGTCATCAGAGAGGTAACAAAACAATTTATTTTGAAGAGAAGCATTTTTTCTATTTCATGAAGTGAGATTTAAATTAACTGGGATGTCAAAAATATTACTATGTTATTAATATTGGCCTCTTGATAATTTCATTCATATGTGTCTATTATTAAATATAAGTTAGTATTTTACTGCAACAGTACCGTCTTTTTTTTCCTTGAATAAATTTAATTATGCACCTCACCCGACAAGTTAAGCTTCACGTCTCTCACTGAAAACCTAATTAATTTACTCTCTAATCTCATTCATTACCCTATTTTGTTCATTCCTCTTTTTGGTGCTGTTTTCACGCCATCATTTCTTGCCTCCTCTATCCAAGTGAGAATGCGGGAGATATTGACGTTGGAGTGACCAAATAGTGACTCGGATGCGCAAAAACAAAAGCTTTTCACTATGATGACGAACACCTGCGAAAATGGTCACGAAGAATTACACTCTAGACACATCAAAGGTGTTGAAGACGGAGTGAATTTTCCTTTATCACTAGTTTCTCTTTTGGTACCTCCAGGATTAACGTGAGCCGGAGAGTTACAAATTGCAGCAAGGTAATGCAATATGGTCAATGCAATATGGCACGCCTTCACCTCGTGGTTCTGATAGATGGCCACTCATAACAAGATGGCGACGTGGTCTTCTCAATTGCCGCACCCGGCGCATATAGGACAGCGAGTCAGTCGTCTATCAATGGATCCATTCATAGCGAACGATTCGAAATAAATTAAAAAGAGAGGTGTAGGAGAGCTATCTGGCGGCCGTCACATGAACGTTAACGGACTCCCATTACTCTTAGGTCCAACAAACCGCTTTGAATTTCATCCCCCGCGCCCATTGCCCCATGTGAATTTATTGGGGCCCTTAATGGGAGAGCATCTTGAATTTCACACTGGGGCGTTTGAGACTCGAGTGGATGGGCGTATTAATCAAGCCGCATTCTCGTATTTCATCCCTCTCCGGTGCATCTGATGTATTTGGGTTACCCCGCAAAGTGCGGTTTGAGTCGCGGAGCTGATGCGGTTGAAAAATACATAGAAACGCGAGGAAATCTCTGCGTCTAGCGAACACCATCCTGCGAGCCATCCCATGGGTGGGCGTCTCAGGGTATTGGTGATGAGACCAGGCTTTGTATTGTAGTCTCATAAAAATTTAAACCGGTTACGATGTAAGCAAGCCAAAATATGCCTAAACGTAAAAAGTCCTGTCAAGGTATACTCAAATAAAAGTTACCCGGCTTTAGGTATCAAGTTCCATGGATTGGAACTGTTCCAGCATGTTTTACAGGACATGTTCCGCTTTAATCAATAGAATTTAATGACGATTAATTCCGAAAAACACGTCTGCTGAACTGGAAATGAGCGGCATATCGAAGTGCGGTTATCTTGATGAAACTAAATGAAGCTGACAAAACGTTGCGCGTAAATTCATCAAGGTATATTCCTCATGCACTGGGGGTTATGCTGAATGATAAACAAAGTTGGATTTTAGAGTTACATTTAAAAAATGTAACTGCCCTGATTGATGTGGTTCCGCGTAATATACAAATATTTACCTCACATGTGTTATTTATTTGAATCGTCTTCATCATAAAGTGGACATACAATTTATACACCATTGAAAGGTAAAAAAACAAACGTATCATATAGCATGGTTTAAAGTCCAAGCAAAGCTAAATTTGCACTCATTTTTTAATCCTGTTAGAATATGATGATAAGTTTCGAAACAATGTATCTCTTTGGTTATTTGAAAATAATAAAAGCGTATCAAAAATAACTTTCATTAAATCGTTTATGAAGTTGGAAAATCGCAAATCATTCAGTTTAACTTGATCTAACAGTTACCAAAAGGCTACAAGTATGTAAGCTACCAATTTCCTGATCAAGGTATCGCAGCGTAAGGTGAGTTCAGGAATCTCTTATTAAACATCGACATGGATGACACCTGACCATGCAATCTGACAGTGTGATAAATATTAATCGAGCGTATTACAACCCAATAATTGATAATTTTGGGAGGTTAAGATTGAACGCTACCATTGCAAAAGCCGACTTATATTTAGTTGTAGCCTTTGAGACCTGATGCTGACGGGTAGCGGGTGCCGAAGATAAAAATGGACGCATTAGAGGATAGAGTGGGAGACAGTAGATGTGTACTGATGATTAGGAGATAAAATGGAGCACAATGGACCAGAGAAGATTCCGGTGGATAGGCCATGTCATGTGGCACAGTAACTACGTAATACATATAATATAGGGAAATTTTGAAGTGAAAGGAACGCAGGGGGCCCCACATAGGTAGGTATTTTTACTCAGCGGGTAATTTTTGTCGGTACCATGCACAGAGATGTCAGTAACTTCGTGGTTCATTAGAAACATTTCATTTAAACTCCAGAATGTCTTCCCTAAAAATAAAAATAATAGCAATATTTCATTTTATAACCCATTGACGCTTGACAAAGATTTTATTCAATTCTAAGGACAAATATGATTGCATGGACAAAAGTGGAGTGTACAAATGAAAGTGTGAGGACTGTGGTTTGTGTTATAATGGTCATACCGGTCGAAGGTTTAAAGACACAGCGAAGGAACACAGAAGAAGTTTTATATGTAATGACGGAAAATCTTGTTTTGCTAATCATGTATGCCTGAATAATCATTTTAGCAATTTTGACATAGATATTTTACATTATATTGATATAGGGCTTATATTAGATTTTATGGAAGAATTTGAAATTGCCAATAGCCCGGATGGACTTGGTAACGATGTTTTATTTTGTACTGACTCACCTTTGTTAAAGTTAAACTTCTCCATGACGTCAAAACCCTGACCTTCACTCACGTTCCTCTTGTTGTGTGTCTTCTGGTTTCGGCCTTCTTTCATTTGTTCACCTAAACTCTTCCCTATAATTTCCTTACTTTATCATATCACGTAGTAAAATCAAAACTAGAATATGTGCTCAAACCTATGGTGAATGTGTAAAGCGAGGAAAATACTGATCATTGAGTGAAGTAATTGACATAACAAAAGCAAGTTATATCATCCACAGAGTGAGAGTAAAGGAAAAGTAGGATATAACTACTGAAAAGGCAGCAAGTAATGAATCTATCCATCCATCCAAAAGAAGAAAAAAATAAATATTTTACCATATTTCATGGAGAGACAACGTCCCAATTTATATCCAGATTTCTATACTCTACCGATATCTTCGTCGAAGTATCAGTTCCAATTAATATCTCAATACTTCCGACGGATATTTTAATGAAGAAGACCGTTTCACGCGTCCTAGAATTTCCATCCTTAATGGGACCCTTAACATCCGTTCGATATGGGTGAATAAACCTCTCTAATTATGTCACTCTCGTCAAAATCTTGAGATTTAGAGAGGGATGATGGATGCAATAGCCGACTTGGAATCGTGAAGTAATCACAAACAAGATGGATGATATACGTACCTATATATCATCGGTGTAAATGTAATAGGGAAGGGAGGAAGGGGGACGCATCGCGTCGGTTCAAAACATCGCTAAAAAACATACGCGATAGGGAGCAGGTGTTTTGCATATCCTTCCAGCGAGCCGCCTTGTTTGGCACAACCGGGAGACAAGAATCTGGCTTCGGCGGGATATTGAATAGGATTTCTCCCCCCCTCACCCGCCCGGTGAATGGATCAGGAAAATAACTCCAGAGCCAGTCGATGGATCCGTAAATTATCGGCTTCTCTCTCTCTCTCCGTGCGGCCTGCGCCGCGGAGTGGCGTGCGCAAGTGAGGGGGAAAGACGGCTCAGGGAACGCTCTCGGAACAAAGGGGAGAATTGGAGCAGCATTCTCCGATTCATTTCGCCTCGTGTTTCCGCAGTGGCTCGATGCATGTAAATTTTATTATTTTTCTCCTTCATCATGTTAACACAGTGGATACGTTACTGGCAAAAAAAACATTGATCCCAACCTTAGAGTGTATGAATATTTTTTTCGATTACTAAAATTAGCCATTCGACCTCAAGGCACTCGCTCAGATGACTGGCTGTATGTTTCCTTTCTCCATTTCTATATTTTTGTTCTCGATAAATGTCACTGTTTTTTTCTTCATGTATCATTCATCACTGAGTATTTTTACGCTAATTTCTTCACGGTAAACCTTTTGTATTTAAAAAAATATTTTGGCGGTAATTTCTTCACGGTAAACTCTTGGTATTTTTCTAATGGATGTTTACGTTCCTTACCTATCGTTAGCAAATTTTAGGTTCTCATTTGTTTTTTATAGTCTCGATCTGTATGGCGCTATGCACACCAGGTGGGATCTCACACCTCTTACATGGATGTGGATAAGAAGTGTTATTTTTATTATTGTATTTTTTATGACGATGTAGCATGCATGTAGGAAACCTATTACATGCAATAGATTGGTTGGTCAACCATTGCCAAATACTCCAGAGGTGGCTCGCATTGTATTATGTAGATTTAGATATACAAGAGCGCACATGATCCCTGCGCATTGATCAAAAGACGAGACATATCAAGTATATATTGTCTTAGACTATCGTTTAAATCAATACGGAAGAAAAATAGGAATATGACAAGATTTTTTTTCAATCCAGAGACTAACGACAGGACGGCTCGTTAAGTGATTGAAATAATAGTTCGTTAATTGGCCTTGTTCGTATTAAGTCGAGTTACGCCAAGATAAGTATTTTAAACGGGGATTTATAAATCTATTAAAAACTACCTACGCATAAAAGCCATGACGTATAAAATCGTTTCAGGCTTGATTTTGCGGAAGTTCGCTATATCCATGATGAAGAACTTAAATGGTAATTACCACACTTTTTTAATTCAACACTCAACACCGACCATGGTTTCAGCACATTGTGTCATTTTCAAGGCCTTGGATATAGCCATGAGGAGTTGGCTGCCGACCACTATGTACATACGACTATTGAGTCGCCCTGCGCATGCGCAATTCGAATAACAAGCTGAAAAACATGTTGCGAACATGCTATTAATATTTACGCATTTATATTTCATTCATAGGTTCAGGCATTTACAGCTATAGCCACATCTGTTTGCGGAAAGCATCCATTCGGCAATAATCAGAACTCTGTATGAGAATGTATACACTTGTAGAATCTACACACGCATGAGCGCCTCATTCATTAAAAGCTTCCGCATGGTATAAAGAGGATCTGATAAATTCATAGATTCGAAATTAAGAAGAGCAAACTCTGATAATGATGAATTGCAATTCTTTCCAGTAACGAAAGCAGTGTTATAATGTTATTTAATTAAGTTGAAATTTTGAGGTGTATGATCAACCAACGTATCGAATTTTTTCATTTAAGAGGACACATCATTCACTTTCACCGATCTTTTTACGATTCATTTAAATGTTGAGAATTTCGAAATTTTCTCAATATTTTAATTTGCTATTTTTCAACACTTTCCTGTATATTTCATGTATTCTAATTATTTTTTATATTTGACCTAATGCTAATAATTTATTGAGTTATGACCGCACCCTCTACTAACATGTTTTATGGTAAAATCTAACCGTTTTCAAGTAAGAGTTACGTCTGTATCATTTCACCATTAATGAAGACCATGCATGATAAAACTGACCGTTATATTGTCTTAGACTATCGTTTAAATTAATACGGAAGAAGAATAGGAATACGACAAGATTTTTTTTTCAATCCAGAGACTAACGACAGGACGGCTCGTTAAGTGATTGAAATAATAGTTCGTCAATTGGCCTTGTTCATATTAAGTCGAGTTTCACCAAGATAAGTATTTTAAACGGGGACTTATAAATCTAATAAAAACTACCTACGACTGTTTTAAAATTAGCATAAATAAAACAAACTTTTTCCTTAAAATATGGCGAAAATCAGGAACAAATATAATTTGACAAACTACAAAAATAGGTTTTATAAATGAATAAATGATCAACGAAGTACTTTAAAGCAAACGATGAAATAACAAGAATGCATTTCTATCCGTGTTAGTGCTGTCAGTAAAGATAGCTGTTTGGAAGGGGCTGTGAATCGTGAGCACGTCCTTGCAATACTCCACTGCATGAATCATTTCATTGATATGAAAACTTAATCAAGTATATTAACTAATGTATATATCTCTCGCGTAAGACAGAGCAAAATGTTACAGGATCTGATAAATGTTGAGACTTAGGCCCTAAATTGCAAAAAAAGGCGTAGCAACACACTATTAGATGATCAGTGGGAAGGAATTTACGAGGTATTGAAGCCAAAACAATTACTTATTCCTCATCAAGGAGAGAAGTGTCCAGATAAAAAAAACATTATACCCAAACGAATTTGGCAAAGTCTGTCTCTCAATCCTACTTCTCAATTGTTTAGAGTTTTTAAGGTTTCGGACACCCAAACCTTTATTTTATTTGAGCCGATTAATTCAACAAGGTCTTTCACGATTCTCAAAGAAAGAAATTACTGGCAAAACCCTGGCTAATATAATTATAACTTGATAAAGTCATTACGGGCTTGTAATAAGTGTTTTTATGTAAGAATCCCCTATTGTTTCTCTATAGGCATCTGATAGAGATTCTGAGTGTGAATGTTGCGAAGATAATTTCAAGTAGAATATAGCTCTTTTTTAGATAACAAATCTCACACAGAAATTCCAGCCAAACCAATTCGCAGCATTGCAGAATTGTGTAAGATCTACGCCAAACAATTAAAATTCTGTAAGAAAAGAAAATATTTTGTTTGTTCTTCTTTTTAAATCCATTTTGGAACATTCATCTATGGAATTCGTTTTATATAATTTGGCGTCTCAAAAAACTAAAAAAAACTTTTAAAAACATGGTTTCAAAAAAAATGTAACGATAGTGATGGTACGTGAAAGTCTTAAATAGATATTTAAAAAGAACATTTGAATCTTATTCCTTTAAACCTAAAAAGTTTCAGAAAAAGTTTCAAAATTAAATGATGGATACATATTTTTAAAAGGGATTTGATCACCAATAAGTTGTGCAAGATGAATCATCATAAAACATTTCAATACATCCGTTCGTCATTATTGGCTCATAAAGATCGATTTTTAGCGCTTTCTTAAAATCATAAATAACGAACTCTTAAGTCCACATCAAACGTTCCCGATGGAGAAATAGAAGTCACAGTGGGGCCATGACTCAGTTAGCCTGTGATTTTTTAGGATGCAAAGCCAGAGAAAGTGTGGGTACTTCCATATCAGCAGTAGGGAAGCATTACGAATCTCGCGTATAACTAAACGCTGGAGTGAGTTCGCCCTACATAAGGCTTGGTGACTCACGATTACCAATTCACCAGCTTTCAAACGAGAGGAGAGCATACTGACGCAATGCGTTCGGCTGAATAATTCTGGGGCACTGAGGAAACCTATGCGGCGATTCCGAAAGGACGTTTTAAATTATACAAGGGAAGGACGGTTTGCATAGAGGTGACGCATGGCGGGAGACAGGTCAATATAGGACACATAGAGTGTGAAAAAATTTATATGACGCGACCCAATGTATACTTCCATTTGTTTAAACGTAATTCAACCGCGGAAACTCAAACATTTGGCGTTACCCACGACACTGCATAATCTGTCTCGTTTATCATTTAGATTAACCATGCTAAATTATATATAAATATTTCACTCATATTCGTTAGCCAAGTGTCCGGTATTCATGACGCGTGTGAAACAACAAAGTGATGCAAAGCTCACAGAGTCATATTTCACGACTCAGTAAGCGACTCATATTCCTCTTTAAAAATCGTATATATAATCTCGCATTGCAAATGCACCATAAATGTCAAATTAATATGGAATTGAATGCACACAAGTTGAATATTAGTGGCAATTTCACAATTTTCAAAGTCACTTTATGTAATCTACTAGCACTGCAAACAAAAATCTCAATTTGATTTCATGAACATATTATGTTACCGGTGAAGGGTCACCAAATACGCTCCATTTTTTCTGAAACCAACTGGCTCACAGCAAAGGATGTGATGTCTCGCCTAGCTGCTTGATTAAATTAGAAGCACAGTTTAAAAAAACATTCCTTTTTCAAAATCAATGCAGATAAACTATGATCGAGAAACATAAAGAGAACCCTGACCATAAAAAAGTAAAAAAATATGGAATATAACTTTCCACTCACAAAAATTCTCAATAAAAATGGATGTAAATGACTCGTGCTGCATAGTAAAAAAATTGATGTGACTAAAATCTCCTCCTGCCAAAATACCTCTCAACTAGTGGCACGCTTATAATTCACTCATGCAGTTAAAATATTTTGAAAGAGTGTGGTTCAATATTCAAATATGAACTGAGAATTTTATTTTAGATTCTCATGTCGGAATACGCATTTACCCACATTTTTTGGTTCAAAATCACTTAACACGGTCCACTCTAGTGTGCCATTGTCAACAGGTTGGGTCATATGGCTTGTGATGAAGGCGATTTTTCATACCGAAATCGAAGGTTTCATCAAATTTTCTATGGTGGAATATTATATTCAATACTTTTTGTCGCGTAATTTGCGAAACATTACCTCGTGACTGCGATCCAGAATCCACAGGCGATTTTTCATGCCAAAATCGAAGGTTTTATCAAATTTTCTATGGTGGAATATTATATTCAATACTTTTTGTCGCGTAATTTGCAAAACATTACCTCGTGACTGCGATCCAGAATCCACAGGCAGCGAGTACTTGGCCGGAGATCGGCTATAAATGTCCAACGAGTTGTCTGCTTCCACCCCGAGGGATTGGTAGGTTAGTATTCATGCCGGAAAAACCACCATTGTGCTCGTCGTCCTGCTCAATCTGGCGGAAAATGGATGGTAAAAACGGAGGGGAATTGATAATGCAATCTTAATGGCCCTATGAGCTGAGGCTTCCTGCCAAAATTTTGACTTCGCACAAACCTGCTTGTTGAGCGCGGGACGAATGATTTTACTGCGACACATCGTCCTACCATCAATTTCTTCATTTTCAACTTTCCCGACGAGATTCTGACGCACTTCAGCACACATGCAACAATAGTAAATCAGTGAATGGAATTTTTTTCAGCCTCATTGAAGGAGTCGGACGAAAATCGGTGTATCTCCTCTTGACCTATTTCACATTAAGTTTATTTTTCACTGACAATATGGCAATCAATGTAAGAATCCATCAAAATTGTCTGTTTTCACAGAGCGGTATGCATTCATATGGAGATTCGATATCAAAAAGTAGCAAATTTAACTTTCTTCATACTTTAGAAAAAAATGATCCTCTTGTTGACGTGAAAAATATTTTCCACCATTTATAAAATTTTGCACAATCTAAATTCGAAGAAACGATTAGTCGAAGAAAAAAAGAAGTGTACACAAGTTTTACTTTGGTACTAGGCGTTTCAACCACTAGGTCATCATCAGGTACTTAATAGTATCTGATGATGACCTAGCGGTTGAGACGCGATGTGCCTACGTAAAAATTAAATGGAAAAAGTGCAATCTTGTTTTTTTTCAACCAGTATTTATTCCTTCCACTACATCTCGCTCAGTCAATTTTATTGAAGGAAGGAGATGAAAAATGTATGCTGCGGGAAAAAGGGCACTGAAAACCTTGACGTGAGGAAGAATGTTTGGTAAGCGTCGAAGGAAGAGGAAGAGAACAGGTTAGGCTAGTGAGAATCTTCTGCGAGCAAACGATGGTGTAAAAATCCTTATCGTCTCCATTATAAAAAACGATTTCTTGATTACTATATTACTGGCCGACTGATTGACAGTCCACACAATAACTTTCCTCGCTCGACTATCATCCTTTCTCATTTTACTGCATTACGACCTCCGCACAATTTAAGGTGGGTTATTCAGTTCATTTTGATGAACCGTTCACTTTGATCCTGATCAGTAAATAGAACAGTTCAAAATATCTATTCCTGGCGAATAGTCTGGGTAAATCAGATAGAAAATAATGTGTATTGGTCGTTTAGAGTAATTGAAAGTTTAGTGTAGTATCATATGTTTTGTGTAGTGTGTTATAGTGATTAAAAGCTAATTCTGTCCCAGACCTTGGCTGTTTTCTGTCCCTTGCTTGGTTTTCCGAGTGCAGGAAAATATCTGCTGTCCATTTGAATAGTAAGCCAGAATTAATATTAAAAAATTCAGCATCTGTCGTATTTAGCGCCAGAAAAGTTTTTTTAATGTTCCTCTCATGAGCAACTTAGACATTTACATTCAGCTGACTGTTCTTTATAAATATTTTGAGTATAAACATCATTTTTGAATCTCTCTTTTAGACTCCTCGGTAAGATATCAATTTTTTCTCCTAGTTACAGCCTGTGTCAGGTATCTATCCACTATAACGATGCGATTAACAGGCAATAATATTACGCGTAAGACAGTGAGAAATAATGTTTAACTGCCAAATTAGTGCCTTTGGTAGAATATAAAAAATAGTAAATATGTTAGAGCCATGGAATTCTGTGACATATTTAAGCATTAAACATGGAAAATATAGGAAGAGTCAACGCTTGGAGGTGTATTTGTGTGCAGTTTTAAGTGGTCACAAAATAATACATATAATGTCGCGACGTGAAAAACCTAATGTCATAAAATAAAATCGCCGTAGATAACATATGTTTTCATTCCTTCCAAAATGATGGATATATGCCTCCGTGGACTTCGATGTCTAATTACACTACAAAGAAGTAATCTGAGGAAAGTTGGAGCCAAATTTATGTTTCGCAAAATCATCATTTCAAGCCTCTTAAAGGACCGCAGGGTAAAATATAGATTACCCCAGGTTAAAGGTAAATATAAATATCATCACGAATAATTTAGTTTCAAAATAAATATTGGATATAATATAATTTTAAAATTTCTGTTTAACTTTTCCGTTTGCTGAAGCAGATTTTTTGCATTAATATATCTTATCATAATAAAATTTTAACCTAATGATTAAATTAACTTTGAACCATAGCAAAAATTTCGAACAAATAACTGACCCGGCGAACTTGAGCCATCGCATCGTGTTCATTGAATTCAAATGTTGAAATGAACACGAAATCAAAATGAACCGCAATATCCCTAATGAACGCCCCGAGAAAACTAACGGCCTGCGAGAAATTAACACCCGTTCAAAATATTAGGGCGTTCGGACCGTCCAGCAGTTAAACATGTCCGTTTTAGTTGACGGAGGGGAATGGTAGAGAAGGAAGGGGAGGGGCTCTGTCGGATATGACGCACTATGGCGTTCTTGGATGGTCTGCATCGTAATCGCCATCTGTTACAACCCCAACGCATTTGCTGGAGTAAGAAGTTCAAAATACCTCTTGGTGAGCATACCTGTTAGACCGAATACGCCTCACGCGTGCAGTGCAGACAGTGATCAGGGAGTTTTAGAGAACTGTTCATTTTCGAACCGGTTCATTTCAGTGGACAGTTCGTTTTGACAGTTCGGTTCTTTTTGATCCATCTCTACACACAATGTTCATTTCGAACACCTACAACGTCGCGTACGCGTCATTTTAAGGCACTCAGGATCATACCCGGAGGGATTGACTCATATATGCGCAACAAGAATCAGGACACTATAACCAGTGGTGCCATGGTGCCTGAACGCGTAGGAACGCCGTTCCGGCACTGGTTAACAAAAGACAAAATTGTCAAATAACACTTTTGCCAATTTTGGCGCCTCATAATTTCTAATACATGCATTCTTAACCAACACAAAAAAATGTTATAAAATGTAAATAATTACTGGTAGTAAAAAAACACTCAGAGTAATGTTTCACTTATAAAAAAGTTACGGAAAGTGCGTTCCAGCACTGCTAATTTTGCCATGACGTCACTGACTATGACGTATAAATTCTCTATTCATTGGCTAAGCGTTTGCAAAGCTAATGCGAAAGAAAATTAATGCAGTTGGCTAAATGATGTCAACTAGATCTGTGCACTGGCTGTCGAATGTGATGGCGGCGGCTTCTGGAGGTATTTTTCTGTTTTTAATTTTGACAGCTGCGGGCGTCCACGCTCATGGTCTCCACGACGCGATAACGGCGTCTGAAAATAGCGTCCCAGTATTTTAGAATTGTAACACACAATTAAATAATTTTACAGTAATTTATACGCTTCGCCAGCTTATTGAAATGTTCCTTCATTTACTTTAAACTTATTTTTTGTACTTTCTGATGTATTGGTACGCTGTTTACTCGCTCTTTGTGCGTTTATTTCACGCTCACGCATATATGTTCGGTTAGAAATTAAACCACAGTAATAAATAACACACTCACCTTTGTTTCATTGGTTAAATATCATCCTCATTCAATTATTACGCATTGAAACGCTGATAGCCTCATATCTGAAGATTCTAATGCAGTTTTATTTTTAATTTTTTTAGTACGTTTTATTTGGTTTTGCGGTCTTGATAAAGACTCCATCTCTAAAAATTTGCGCCTCCGATTAAAACATAAGGTTTCTAAATAAAGTGCTCCACCGTGGTTCGCACCTCTTTGCATTTGGAGCGCATTTTCTCTACATTGGTAACCATACAGTCAATATCACACATTCAGATTTCCTCCCTAACCAGATAAATATTCGCCGTCCTCCTCTCTCAAGCACACGCATTGGAGAAGTAGGGGGGGGGGGGGGGGCATAATTGCGGAAAATATCATGAGTCGAACTGACATGAACCGACACGCGCGGAGCAAAACAATCTTCGCGTCAATATATGCTCCCCTTATCTGGATCCAAGATCTCTTCGGGGCCGTTTTGTGAAATTGGCATTCAGAGGAAGGGGAGAAACACAAGTCACGGATTTTCGAATTGGCCTTTAAGAGAGAAAGAGAGAGAGAAGGTTCTCTCCTGCACACCTCGCTCACCCCAAAATGCCCCAATTTCCGATCGATGGCCGGATAATTCGAGGAAGGCGCAATAACTCCCATCTGATTGATCTATCCCCCCCCCCAATTCGTCACCAATTTTCAAGGTGGTGGAGTTCGAGGAGGGAATAGAAAGCGAAAATTTCTTCCACGGTTTGCGGGAGATGAAGGACGTTTCAAACGGCTAGACCCAATCGGGCAAAAAGTACTACTTGTACGACATGTTATGACTGGTTCTATGGTAAAATAGCTAGAGTTTTATGTTCTATTCATGCATAAACTTTGCCATGCATTTCAAGTTCCTCACTCATGGAAAATATAGGTGTCCTTCTCTATTCTTGATGAAAGTAATAAACATTATAATACCAATTCCTTCTCTAGCTCAAATGGAAAATTCATCTAGCCTAATTTGGTGAATTACGAAACAGTGGATAATATTTTTATCAATATTAACTATGTCTGACTTATGATATATTCTTTTTACAAAGCATATCCCGTCATAAAATTTATTATAAATTTACTTTGTGTCGCAAGATTATTGTTCCCATGGTTAAATTAAAAATATGATAATTTTAAAAAACGGTACAGTACATTGATTCAGTGAATGCCGAACAGCAGGTAAATAAATAATTTATAATAAATGATTTTATTACTCCACACACAAATTACATGAAAATAGCAAAAATTGAGTAATTTTAGGTAGCCGCGAAGGATAACCTGTTTGAGGCTACCATCCAAAATAATAATAATTATGCTTTACATATAGTGTAGCTCATTTTGTGTTTCCTTGATAATCCATACTAACAAAGCTTAAGTGCGTAGGTACATGAAAAAACTGCTAAAGTAGTATTTATAATTCGTTTAAATCAATATTTTATAACAATATTTGTTCTACACTTTCTTTATTGAGAAGCCAAGAATGTGAATGTGAAAGTATGGATATGAAATATATTTATTCATTTATCTCCAAGTCATGTGCCCCAACATTGATTTCGAAAGATTCTTACTGTGAAAGAGGCATTTCGAAGCATTGCGTTCAAAAAGCTGGAGTTTATATATTTTTCAGTCGTTGAGGTCCAGTTCTTTCAAATGTGATTCTGAAGTACTGTCACTTTGCGTCCATCGGATGGAGTTTTTTTTTTAGGGGAAAAAAAAAGGATTCATGAAATAATTGACGTTCAAAGAGCACAATAAACAATAAGTTAGGGTTATCAAGGGTATTTATTATTTATGGAGTGTGCGTCTCAAATGAGTAACATGAAATGCGGATAATTACCCTGGATATATTGCAATAATTATTTACCGTCCCCAATATTCATCTGCAGATAGTTGAGACCGAAAATTTCCTTAAGAAAATCACGATCGTACTACATACAACCCTAATTACCGCTTCCCAAAACTTCCGAATTGCCCCTAAGTACATATATGTTGCGATTGGCGTATATTTACATGCACTTCTTTTTAGCAACAATACTTAAGTTCATCAAGTTGACCTCAGATATCCATCTGCCTATAGGGAATTTTGGTGGCGTAGCTGAACACTAAAGAGAAATAAAATTATACACAAGAAATTCAAAAGGTCAAATTGAAAAATATTAACTTAGCAATGAATTGCTTTTTTTGAATTCAAATTTGGTGGTAATCACTTTAAAATTAACATTTTATTTTTATAGAAAGTCAATATTAAAGTCAGCCTCTAATAGTTACATTTCAAATTAAAATTAATTTGTAACTTGAATGGAATGCGATTTTGGTTAGGATACAAAATGGCCGTCACCCTTTACAGTCTGCAGTGACTTTGACCTATTAGCCTCCGTGAAAATTGTAATGAGAAATAAGAATTATTAAGGTCCTTGTGTATTGAGCCAATCATTCAAATGACTGCACTTTAATATTTCTCGTCCAGGTTAATACTTTCACGTTCCAAATGATATGAATTTCGTCACCGCTGAAGTAGCCAACTTGAAATAGCAATAATTCTAATTATATTGCAGAGGTTTAAAATTAGGTCACAGGGATTTTAATTGCGTCACTTTTATCCCAATTTCTAGAGAAAACTTAAGCACCTCTTAGCAGAGATGAGGAGCCCTTACCTCCAAGGCACTTACATTGTCATTAGTTACCCTTTAAATAGAAATAATTCCTCGAAAGTTAGCGTAATTTTAGCTGAATTTCTAATATAAAATAAAAGATGAGGTCAGTAACTAAATATTAGGATATGTTAACCTATTTCAGGCGCAATATTGGGATTGCTGAGTTCAGGGGCAATCTACCAAACAGGCACAGCTGTAAAATAACATAATTAACTCTTAGCACGGCTCGGTGGTACACCTTTACACAACCATTATTAGTAAAGTCTAACGCATAAATGATGTCTAATTTGCTTTGTATATATACTCCTATACACACCGTCATATGCCCCGGACCGATCCAGCAAGGTGCGATTTAATCTGCTCTTTGGACCATTAAGTATTATTATATGTAGTGTATTTTAGCATGTGAATTCTATAAGATTAGGGTTTATTATTTTGCAACATTATATATCCAATAATGCTTTTGTTTCTCTTTATTTTACCATTATTTTGCTTAATTATGCTAAATAATCCACCACCGATATGTCGGCATAAATGCGGAAAGCAAAAGGCTGCATATAGCGTGCCAAAACAAACAGCTACTTACTATAAAGTCTCTATGCCACCTATTGGCACGGAAAGGTTAAAAAAACACTGAGCCTGTCAGATCCATTGCACCCGACGGAAGGTTAATCAATAAAATTTATGAGTGAATTATAACAATTATTTAAGAATTCTATCGATTAAGGTAGGTTTGCATGGAGTATTTGAGAGTCTACCCTGCCTTCTTAGATTTTTGTCTTTAATTCATAATGATAAATCTTCACTCCTTCAAGGGTTTTCTTGCCGAAATAAATTAAATTCATGATTCCGCTAATTGAGAAGGGGTAGATAGCAAATAAAATCAGTTTAGATAGAAAAAATGATAACCGCTGCTAATTATCCAAACATTATTATACGATTGTTAATTAAGATACTGGATGTATTAAATAGATCTCTAGCCATCACTGAAGTAAAGGAAAGGAATCAAAGCGTGATTTCGCCGTCTTTCGAGCTGAGAAGGTCCGTTTCCAGCGATAAGTTAGCCTCCTTATTAAAACCCCGTAATCACTTCCACGAAATCCTCTCACGGGAGTGCCATTTTTTTCACGTCACCTTTCATTCATCGGACGTTTCCCACCGGGAAAGGGGCGACTCCTTACGGGCTGAATGGGTGAGCCTGCCTCCGGGAAAACGAGGAGAAGAGATTTTTTTTCCTCCCCAGGGCTCGGCGGCGGCTGTGGGTTCGAGAAAAAAGGATGTCACCACCCTTTTAGGGACCCTATTCCCTTAAAAGTAGGTGGCCTGCCACCTCCCCTGTGGGAAAATGGGATGGTGGGAATGAAGGTGTTGGGGGGGAATGGGGGAAAACCTTGGACCTGCCATCTCGGAGGCCTCTCTTCCCTTTTATTCGCTCCCTCGTCTGGCGATGACAATCCCCCTGGCGGGAGACGTGCGAGATATAGAGAGGAGAGGGAAAAAGACCCACGCCCATCCACTTGATATCCCCTTTTGGAAATGGAGAGTAAGCATGGGCGGTACCTACATAAACTATAAAAAAAAGGTTCAAATAAATAACTGATGAGTGTTTTGAAGACGGATCACGACTTTTTTTCGCGTGCCCGTGTTTACGAACGGGTCACGAATACACTCGCGTTTCGTTTGCTTGGCACGTAATTTAAGGCACTGAATAAATTAAAACGCTGAATTCAGCCTTGTTTCAAGTTAGCCAAATATTATTGTTTTCTCTGACCACGCGGCGCACTTAAGAGTGAAAAATTACGATTGAAAAGTAAAAAATGTCGTTTTTTTGACTTGATTTTATCATCAACGAAAGGTTCTTGCGGCTAATGAAACAATTTTTATTGTATTTATTCGTAAATAACGTAATTTGATATCAATTTTAGTTGGTAATCGCTGAAAGTACTCACCCATTTGAGTTTAGGTCCTCCAGATTCTTTCATCACCAAATTTATTTAAAAGAAAATAAAAAATATGAAAAAATTAACTCCACTATTCTTCACAATAATGGTATTAATCTCGGAAGTTTGGAATAAAAACAAACCACAACGATTTCAGGGTATCAGCAGCAACATTCTTGCTATTAAATTTGCTTGGATTATGATCACTGCATTTTTTCGGTTTTTCGTCCGCGTCAGTTGACCTGTGGATAGCTGATCCTTAAATTCACTGTGGGAAACAGTTTTCCTGGCTATCTTGCAAGCGTTTTTAGGTCGAAAGAAGCACATTAAATATTACAAAGTAACCTATTGTATCAAGGGCGGATCCAGGATTTTTTTCTGGGGGTGAGGAGCACAACAGTCTTACAGCCAAATGGTGTTCTAATATCTGAAGTAAAAAAAACACAACTATTACTGTACGAAATATTCTATTTATGATAAGAAGATTTATCTATTTAACATAAGAACTAATGAAATTGATTATATGAAATAAAATGATTGAGGCTTCTTAATACAAAAAAGAAAACGAACGTAATGATAACCGTATTAAAAATTTATTTTTTAAGTGGCTGGGGGAGAGGGTGGGGGACACGTGGCCTCCGTTCCCCCCTCCCTCTCCCTAAATCCGTCAATGGATTGTATCATAGCCAGTGAAACCTACTCAATCGTCCACTTCCATTCACGATTCCATGTAACTATAAGTATTTCACGAATACGCAGTGATTTTTCACCCCTTTATGTCTTCATCGGACAACTACCAATCCTTAAGCTACCACCATGTCATACTTAATAACAAAGTTTGGGAATCGCCCTACTCCAATCTGGAAAATCCACGTTCTAAAAATCGTCTATAAATCGTTATGTGAAGGAATAACAAAAATAAACGCAATATAAAAATGTATCCGCTGGCCTACTGCCAGCATTGCTTCATCCATACCCATAGCTATATAATTTATCAATCAAATTAAAAGTTTAAAACGCCAGCCTGGTGATGGTGCTAGTCTTAGGTAGGTAATTCATATGTTGTACACAACCTTTAATCAGCGGTCACCTCCCTAAGTGGTCATTTGGCGGCCGTTTTTGATAGCTTTCACCGTACATTTCACGCTTCAAGTGGCCCCTGAATCATTTGAAGTTATCCAGCATGCGATGGAACTTCGCTTTATGACATTTCAGCGTACCGATCGTTAGGGTAATTCTGTTGTATGTTGACTCTGCATTGTTTCCGGAGAAGGAATCAGTGTGAAGAGCATTAATGCTTATAAATGTTGCCAAGAAAAAAATGTATCGATAACAAATAAGGGGTTAAGTCACATTACTGATGACATTAGCATACTAAATGTTCATGCCATCATTGTCGGGGTCATTTTTTTATATATTTATTTCCACACCTCCAAAAACAGCACTATTTGGCCTTTACTTCGGGGATTCTCATAACATTTAAGCAAACAAACGAGCAAAAACATCCATGCCCTGTATTAGGGTAACTCACCAAGGCTGGGAATCGACCCCGCGACCTTTGGTCTGACAGGCAAGGACTTTACCCCTCCGCCACCAAGTCCAGCTTGAATTCGAGCGATGCGAGCGGAATGCAAGCAAAATAGAACATGTTCTAATTTTGTCTGAATTAACATGCGCATGACGGTTCATTCGCGAATCTTTCCGTTATATACAGCGAATGATTTCATTCGCATAATCATTCAGCATGATCATTCACCGTGTATAGCGGCCTTAACAAACCTATTCAGCACCCACCTTTTATTCTCCGAGTGAAGAAAAGCTTATTTTTTTATTTTTTACTGCATTTTGTACTGTTTTTTCTTAAACTTGTTTTTTTTAATCTCTTTTTAATATCCTGTCCTAGAGCATATTCGTAGTAAGTATTGCCCATCGCAAACCCAGGGTCTACTTTCTATTTTCTTCTCCCATTCACCACTTCTTCCTCCTCTTTCTGAGAACCGCTTTGAGATGGAGCCGGGAGAGATCCCGAGCAGGCAAGGATGGGGAGGAGGCGGGACCATCATCTCTCCCAGGGCACGGCCGGATGGAAATGAGCCCGACATCCCCTTGCGTCTCGGGGGGGGGTGGGGGGTGGTGGAAGGGACGTTCTGCAGCTGAGAGAGGAGAGTGAAATGATAGCGAGGGACCAGAAGAGAGAGAGGGGTAGGGATGTTCTTTACGCAACAAGTGGCGATGGCGGCGTGGTACGTGAGTGCGTTTTTCATTGTGAGTGCTTGCGTGCGGAGAGAGGAGCGGCAAGACAGAGCGGCGGCGAACCTCTCCCGCTCCCCGCGCTTCTGACCCCCGTTCATCTTCCGCACCCTCTTCCTCGCTCTCTCTCTCCCTCCCTTCCTTATCTCATCGGTGGGATATATTTTTTATGACGAATGATCGCGGTTACGTGAGCCAAAAGTAATGAGAAATTGAATAGTTTCGTCTTTTTTTGGGACGAGGACGGAACATTCTCAACGACAGGGTTTCAGCTCAAGGGTGTTTGGCAGGGGGTGAGTTTCATGACGCCAAAAATTCATTAAAAGTACACTTAGGGTGATGGCATTAAGACAGTTAGTCTGCATGTGTTATATGATTATTAGTCTGCATGTGTTATGGATGCGTATAGATCTGGACATAGCTACCCAGTATTTAGTACAAATTAATTTGTTTCTTTTGGGGCCTCTCCACTTTTGATTTAAAAAATGATAATACGTGTTGCATGGTTTTTGATGCTAACAAAAAGACCCACGTCAAAGATTTTTGGCAAGGGGTTATTTTCTTTCCACCAAAAATTCACTAAAGTACACGTAAGGTGTAGGTATAAATTATTTCTTTTGGGTGCTTCTTATTTTTAAGTTAAAAAAAACATTACTCGTGGCGGAGTCTTCGCTATTACCGCAAGAACTTATGCGTAAATGTGGCAGAAATTTGCTCTCACCAAGTACCTATACACCATACATCCTGCCACGTAGGTATCTATACCCAGATATATATGCATCCATAAATAAGCACGTGCAAGATAACTTGTCTTTCATTACTATTTGTAAAATTATTAGGTGATATTTAGGAAGAGACTGATAAATTAGCCAAACTACCCGACGGCAGACTAGTTTTCAAATCGCAGTAATTTTTGATGTAGTTTTTAATCATTTTCAGGAAAATAAATTACTCAAACCCCTCCGTACCTCTTTCTTTGATCTTGTGATCCTATCCCCTACATTAACTATTGTCTCTCAAAATATCTTTTACGTCAAAGTTGCAACATATTTTAAAATTGATTTTCACCAGCAATCTGAATTTTTAATTTTTCACCTACCACAGCCATATCAAATATATCTCATTATAAATATAAAAAAATACCGCGATATATATCAGCGGGTATCATCTATCAACATTTAATGCACAAAAATATTTAAAATATTATTTATGAAATTATTATTAAAATAGCTATGAAATTATAGGAAAATATTATCTTAGTTTGCGATTGCACTTAGAACAAATACTTTTTACGAATCATTAAAATCAGAAAATACCAGATCCAGAAAGGCCTGCATTGCAAGAGGACGTCCGAAGTAAAGGTATAATAACATTGTTGGACAATGCAGCCGACATATTTCATTTGATAAATTTACAGTTATGAAAAATATCTGAAATAAATGACTCATAGATTTCTAAAAGAATTCTGCTCCATAAAGTACATTATGAAATAAGTAGAAAGTTAACAGAAAAATAAAGTGTGCCCTAACGTGAGACCAGACTCTTCAGGGGAGATAATAAATAACATAAGAGTGCCAAGGAAAATGCGCAATAGTGTGCGCAATAGAGGCTGATGAATTATAATATTTGTGACGATTTTAAAAATCAATGCTACCAGTATATACGGTCAGGACAAAAATGCCAACGGGGATAAATAAAATAATTCCATGGAATCCATGAACATAATTTGTAATACTATACAGCAGGTACACTACTAAATCACCCCATAACGTTGGGTGGAGGTTATTTATATATTCTTAAGTATCGATTTCCCATTATTTAAGATATTTTTATGGCTTGAACACTATTTAAATTATTCTGGCAGATGAATTTCAGATGGGAAAGGCTTTCAGCGCATGACGGGGGCATTTTTTTCTCAGAGGCGAATCTTCAATGCGAGACGTTTATTGGCCACCGCTGTTTATTTCCCCATTGAAGAGCAGCCTTTCCGTGCATTATGTACAGAGCCTCGCCATATCCTCAGCCCGAAAAGCACTCATTCGCCCCTCGTTTCTCTCCGTAACCCTTTAGGGTAGGCACCGAACGCCACATGGGGGAACACGGCCTTCGCACACCACTATTCTCTCACCGGTGCAGGAATCGTGGGCATATATATCTCTCGCTTTCGGACGTAAAAAAAGGTAGAGCACGCGGAGGGAATCGACCCTTTTGAAAGAGATCGAGATGGGGAAATCACGGCACCGACGTATAGGGAGAGAGATAGACCCTTATTCCATCTCTGCGTTTCCCATCCCACTGCCGCCCGCTGAAGATTTTGTCTCTCTCCAAAGGCCACGGCGATACTACCGAAATATCGGAAAATATCGCAATAGTTGAAGACTATATCGGTAACCCAATACTGAGTTGGAAATAAAGGAGTAAAACTTTGTCAGGTTAACTTGTATATTATTAGGCACGACCCGGGTTTCATAACGTAGTTACATCTTCAGGTGTAAGATTGAGTGTTTAACATTAGCGATACATGGGTACTTAAGGCTACTGAGAAGTTTGCCGCTCATGCAGTAGATTTGGCGTCTAGTGGCTATGTTTCACACGTGATTTTAATTTATTGACGAATTACTTGGTTGAAGGTTTGCGGTAACTTAAAAAATACGGGTATATTCATTTTCACTGAAAAGAAATGTTAACATGTTGTAAATGGTTGTATATGAGGCCTGATGCATGGGTTTCCATAAAAACCGTGATATATTGCTCTATAACCAAAACCAAACGATCGCGTCTGGTAAATTTATTGCGATAAAGTATAATGGCATATCGTCCGAAAAAAATTGCCGTCCGATAAAATTTCAAGATGTATCATCCGATTTACTATATTCGATTTTCGGGATAAAGAACATGCGATTTTAATTAATAGCGAATAAATTGGTTTAAAATTTTGCGGAATATTTATTAATGCGGGCATATTTATCTTAAATGAACAGAAAATTGAGCATTTTGTAAATGGTTGTGTGTAAACCAATATATTATCCGATATAATCCTGTGTATCGATATTTTACATCGGGATATTTTAATTGGCGGTGCTTGAAACTGTGAATCTGTTATCGGCTCACTAAAGAATACGATTGTGATAGCGACTCTATTGGTCGTCCCGGAATTTACGCTGAACAGGTTTTTTGAGCCTTCGTTGTCTGATAAACCGGTGTTATACCCTAAAACTGTTTTTCACTGGACTGTTTAACTAAATTATATTCCTATAGCACTGCGATTATTTTTGCATCGACGATTATTGCCAAAAAAATTTAAAACGCATTTTCCTTGATGATCCATAGTAATACGGGAAAAGTCTTCGAAATTGAAATGGAAAATTGAGCATGTTTGCAATAATTAACGGTTTTGTCTGGCGCATATAAATTTAATCTTTCTTTAGTCATAATCACTGAATTTTTTTCAGGAGTATCTTGCGTTTTAATCCGGTAAATTGCTCATTGGAGAATTCCTACCAGAAAAAGTGGCCTGTAAAGGCCGAAAGTTGCCGGGAATAGTCTGCAATAGACCCGAAATACAACAACTACATTTGTAGCTGATAACTTCCGGCTTTACTTTGTGAAACCTCTCCTTATTGGAAGTAAAAAAAATAAAAATTTGTAAAGTTCACTATTATTTTAACATGGGCAACATTAAAATAATAATAGTGCCCATATTAAAATAGTAGTGAACGTTACAAAGTTTTATTATTTTACTTCCAACTACATTTGTAATGACCCGTGTAAGAATCAACAAATCATTTCATTAAAATGTGGACATTTCCTTTTTATGCATGCTGAAACAGAGTTACTTATGTTGAATCTACTACATGAACATGGCCAGCTCCTCGGCACTGAGCTGAGTAACCGGTGCACCGGTTTCTATTTTTGGCGTGAACCGGTATGACGGTTCGGAGAAAAACCGAACCGCTGAATCGGTGTACCGTAAAACTGCTCTACCCTATCCATCCCCGTCGTCACCAATACAACAGGGGAATTTTCTGGGTTATCACTTGCGGCTACTTCAGCCTGCGGACGGTGGAGGGGAGGCCTCATAAATGTCGCTCCTTGCTCCTATCGCTTACTGCACATCGCTACCCTGCGTTCGTCACTTATCCACCCGCCACGTGAGAAAATGCTCATGAAATACCGCCCGGTCTTGTAACATTTCAAGGGTCTTGTCCCATTGGAAGATAAAATTCATTTTGTAACAATACTTACTGAAAATGTATTTCCGACCATAGTTTCAACGATAATGCCATTAGTTGATAGGAGCTGATAATTACGTAAGTCGAAGCAATGGTCGGTAATAAATTGTCAGTGTACCCTATATGGAACGTATAGTGAATTTTATTTTCCTATACCGTGGTTTTACAAAGTTACTCTAAATACTTCGAACAGTTAAACGTTTTTGTCCCACAGCATGTACGACCGTTTCCAAAATTCTGTGTGCATCTGTGCTCCTCTCACTAGTTTAATGAACGGGGCGAATTTCTGAAAAAAAAACTCCGGAGGGCTGGCACAAAAACTCTCACTTGAGGAATTTGACGCTGCCGAGATCTGATGAGAACTGCTGGAGATGGGATTAGAATAGCTGGAGCTCAACAGCTCGGTCTTTGGCCCCAACGGAAGATAAGTGGAACTGATGAACCTCGTATCCATGCTCGCACCGATCCGAGTTTAATTTTTTCCAGTGCTCCCTGTCTCCCTCCTCTAGATACGTTTAAACACCACCGATTTTCTATGACGGATAATTATTGTCGCGGAATAGTAGGCTGACGTCGTGGACAGGGTGAAAATGTTTGGTGAAAATTTAGGAGTGGAGTGATTCCGGTTCGAAATCAGATGAAGTGGGAAATGTTTTACACATATTTTTAATTCTTCGATGCGTGAGTATTGACGGTTTTATTTTACGCACTTACACATTTATTTCCGATTTTTATCATCCTGTACTTTCTGGAATAAATCGTGAGCACACAAAGGTTGTATCCTCCTATACAGCACAGTTTTGGCAGGTGTCGAAATCGTAATTTCCCGATGTATTCTATATAATTAATAGCACAAATGTTAATTCAATTGCCGCCTCTCTTTTTACAGTTGAAACATTCAAGGTGTTTCATGGAATTTTTAATGGATAGAATTGAGATATGTAACTCTTGAAAATGAAAATAATTGCTGGTAAGGAAGAGAGTTATTGATGTATTCAATTTCATGGAAGAAAAAATTCAAAAGTAATGCACAAAAAGCATGTTTCCGCCAGGGATCGAACCTGGGACCTTCCGCGTGTTAGGCGGATGTGATAACCACTACACCACGGAAACTCATACATACGATTGCAAAATAAACCATTCTAATTTTTATGCCCCATTATGTATGTGATAGGAAGTGCGTGAAGATGTGACGGATATGGCAATTTGCAACCTAAGTATTTTATAACTTTAAAATAGCTGCCTAGCACGCCTAAAGAAGGATTAACTTCAAAAATACAAAAAATTCGGGATAGCCAAAGTCGGGACTGGGTGCAAGAAATATAAAAACCGGCTCGGTGAGAGGATGGACACGAGCATAAATTCAACGGACACGAGGTTCCTCGGCTCCACTTATCTTCCGCTGAGCCCAAAGGCTTTGCTGATTGACTCCAGCTATTCTAGCTCCGTCACAAGTCGTCCTCATCAGCTCCTGGTGACGTAAGACTCTGCCCTCGATGATCAAAGCTCTTTGCCAATCCTCCCGAGTTTGTTCCCCTGAAATTCACCGAATAGGTGGGCCTAATAATTGTTGGAACGAGCGCCTTTCGGGAAAGCTCGAAGATATGGAGAATCTTATACCCGATATAAAACCCGAGAAATCTCCACCGCCATTTTTCGCTGGAAAAAAATAGGACCTTACATGATTGTGCAAGTTTTAATAATGTGATACTTCATGGAAATAGACTAAATACGACCTCTCCAGCGGGAATATTGTGTTCTTTTAGCTTTTTTATTCTCTTGGCAGGGATGCCGACTTACAAAAAATATTGGAGGTCTCAAACCGGGGATCTTGCACCGTGAAATTTTATAAGTAGTGAGTTTAAAGTTTATTAAGCATTTTAAAAGAGTCATATGATCAACATTAGAACCCTGATAACTCGAATCTCGATATCTGGACACTCCGGAGAAAATCGACAAGCCTGACACATTTTTTCCTCATACCCATATCGAATTTTTAAGGGGGCTCGGGCCCCCTCAGGCGCCATTGAGTCGGCGCCACTGTCTCTTGGATATGAGTATTCTATTGGGCCCGTGGTCCCTTACTCTTAAATAGAAAGGTTTTTTTTTAACGGTAGCCTATTTTACGGTAGCACTCCAGAGGAAATGTCGGTTTCCTCTGTTTCCCTTTCTCACCAATGCCTCAATGCCTCTGTCGATTATAAATGGACCCAAAATTGTAATTTAATTCATACTATTAGTTTTAATATAACCATAAATCCGCCTAACCTCTCGCTTGTAGGTTCTTAACGCATAGAATTCAACCATATAATTCATTCTTTCATTCTTGCATATGATTCTGGCAGCGTGCGTGTTACAAGATTCAAAACTAAATTTTCCGAGATGCAACTCTCTAAATATCCATTTTGAATCCCAGTACTCAATTCTCCTCGCTAACTTATCCAAACCAATTCCAAACACCCTGAATCTTTCCGAATCCTCAGCTGAATATACAACTTAACACACTTGGAAAAACTATACCACTTAATCATTGAACTGTAGCGGATACAGAAAATCTCAAAGGGGGGGGTGCGAAAAAGATATGTGGAGCTACCTTTACTATCATCGTAATGAAAATAATCAAGTCACATGTAAAGTTTAAGTAAGTTTTATTCAAACTCATTACACATATATGCAAGACAAAGCCATCTTATGATTAAAAAAGTTATAATTGTGGTTCTGCAATGTTAGGCAATGCGAGCGGACTCGCGTGCCCCCCGCGTTAGTGGCGTAGCCAGGAATTTTTTCGGGGGGGGGGGGGGGGTCCAAAACCAGGGGAGGAAATTTAAACAAAAAACAGGGTACTCAGTAGAGCGTTTTAAACTAATTTTAACACTTTTCATAATCGAAAAAACTTCATTTTTCAAATAAATCTTTTGTAAATTCATGATTTTTCAATATTTTGTATTCTTTTTTGATGCAAAGTAAGTGTTCTTTTATATTTCGGGGGTCCGGACCCCCCGGAACCCGTCCTCCATATGCATTCGCCGCTGCCATTGAATACTGATCATAGCAACACTTCATCCATTTGGCGATACTTTTCCAATTCCAAAATAGCATTACTAATTATTTTGTCAATTATTAGTGGCCATCTATAATGATGGCTTCCCAGTGGAGCGCTTTATGGGAATACTTAAAATGACATCCGACTGCCGGAATAAAGCCATCATGCCTCATGGCATTTGCTTCTCACACCGCACGCTCAACGCCACACGAGTCTGAATTATTCCTCTCACAGGGCCATTAAATTTAATTAACTCCGCGAAGAAACCTTCACACCGGGCTGCCGTTCCAAGAACTTCCAGGGCGGCCTCCAGATTTTCGTGGAAACAGACGAAGACGCCGTAATGCGCCAAAAGCTTTGGTCTGGAACCCATTTATCCAACCAGATGCTGTTTCTCCAGAGACCCTCTTTAAGAGTACGGCCAAATTCCGGAAGCATATGCACACGTGCGAGGAAAGAAGACCTCGCCAGGGGTTTTGCATTTAAAAAAACTCGATTAGTTTCCCAGGAAGAGCGATATCGCGAGAAGTGAGGAAAGAGCGGTAGAAATTCCAATCCATCGGGAAAAGTGTTCGTGGAAACGATTTCCCGGAAGGTGCGTGTATTACCAAAACTCTCGCAATCCTTTCCCATGCCGATGCTATTACAGTGTGGTCTCTTGAAATCCGGGGAGGTTTAATAACTCATACGCTAGAATTAGTGCATTTAGTATTATGAAACATAAAAATTGTCCATTTCTATGTGCGCTTTATGCCATCCTCTTTAGAAGAGAAAAATTATGATGGATTCTTGCACTGATGATTGGCATCGAAAAACACGTTGTCACATAGGCAATGGCGGATACAGAAAACACTCACGGGGGTTGCAAAATATATCTTGAGCTGCCTTTACTTGTATCGGAATAAAAGGATAGCCAAGTCATATGCAAAATTTAAGAAATTTTTATTTAAACTGATTATACACATACAGAACAATGCCATCTTATGTTATGAAAAGGTACAATTGTGGTTCTGCAATGTTCGGCAATGCTGGCGGCCCCGTAAGGGGTTGCCCGTATGGGCAATATATCCGCCACTTCACCTAGGTGATAGTCGGTTGAACTAACATATAATTACGAGCGTTACCTATGTCATTTTGTCAAGTTTGATCGTTTATAATTATTATTGTTCATTGCAGCCAGACCCTACCTTTTATCGAGTACATCAATCATCCCATATTATAAACCCTTAACTAATGCCATCAATGCAACAGTATTATTGCATTAGACACATTATTAATAGACACACGCATTCATATTTAACTGTAATGAAATTTCCATCAGAAAAATACGCCTTAAGTAGTAGTAATCATAGTAAGGATCTTCGTGTTCCCTAATCAATTTGATAGGCAGTCTACCGCGCATAATCTTAGAAAAATATAAAACCACTAGAGATTCGAAAGTTGATTGGCTAAAGATAATGGGCAAGCCATTGAAACTTTAATTGTAAATTTAAGTATTTGATATGTGACATCCAAAGACGATAGTGAAAGTACGTATAAAAATTGGAAGCTATAATGACACTTATATTTTAAAAATACAACCCTATCTGTCAAAAATTCTCCAATAAAATCCTTAATGATAAAAAAGTCCAATTCCATGTGGCTTACTTTATGCATTGCACTTCCTAAATATAAACACTCATTATATTTTTGCTTTCCAAGGAGACGAGTATCGACTCTTGCTTAATTTGGATTCTGGCGGCTGGGAATGGATGCATGTTTCAGAGATTTAACTCTGGACCGAGGAAAACACCATACAGTGGTCGAAAATACCAGAAAGACGAAAAACCCAGAATTTTTGGTTTCAATAAATTAAAATTCAAACAATGCAGTAAGAATGGGTATAGATGTACCTGCCGGATTCCCAAGGCACGACTCTGTAACTCGTATAGAAGTGCTTCATTCTCTCCTCAAAATTAGGATGAAAATTTTAGTCCTTTCATGAAATGCTTAGCAATGTCTATTTCTTCGCGAAGGTGAAGAACTATCGTAAATTAAAAATCAAGATTCCTCATATAATACCTATATAAGGCAAAGCTGATGAAACTTGCGCGGTATTTTCTCATGCATGAACAATTTAGCTATCTATTCGTGACGATTTTATCGTTTTTATTGGATAAATTTAACGAGATCATATGGATCGGTTATGAGCCAACGATATCCCAAGAAGCAAACTTGAATCCTTGTTAAGTTCCACAACCTGCCACCTCAGCCGCCGCGCGCTTGCAACAATGGGCAAGAAAGCTACGTACACACTCCGCCAGTCACCTGACTGGCGAGGGACGCAGTTTGCCATGTGATGGCGGTAACGACTTACAGAGATAGGCAGCCAAGCTTGAAATCTCGACTTTTATCAATGTGCGACATAAATGTATTAGAATTGGTATCATCGATCCAAGGGGTCATTTACAAAACACATGCATCTGGAGAGTTCCTTGAAAATTTGCGAGTCGAAAACTCTAAATACGTACGCCACTGTTTTATTTTTTGGTATTAATGGGATTTAGCGACCCTTAAAACATGTCATAAACTCTGGAATCTTGTAATAAATTTCGATAGTTATCATTCTAATAAATTGAAAAATACATCCAACATTAGTGAAATCATAAGTCATAATCGAATGCAGTGGGTGTAAAAAATCCCCTAGCACCGAATTTTATTTTAAAACCCACTTTGTGTATAATCAGTTTAAATAAGACATTCTTAAACTTTGCATAAGAGTTGATTATTTTTTTATTCCGATAAAAGTAAAGGTAGCTCAAAATATCTTTTGCAACCCGCCTTGAGTGTTTTCTGTATTCGCCATTGCCTAGGTGACAACGTATTTTTCGATGGCAATCTTCAGAGTAAGAATCCATCATAATTTTTCTCTTCTAAAGAGAATGGCATAAAGCGCACATAGATATGTGGAATTTTAACGTTTCACACTATTAGGTGCACTATGAACTCAGAGGTCATAATCGAATTTAGCGGGTGTCAAAATCTCCGAGCACCGAATTTTATTAAAAAAACCCAGAAAATACGGCCTCAGGATTTGTTTTCCAACTTCACGGCATTTTTGACCACTATGCGACACTCATCAGTCAGTGTTAGGTTTGCATCCCAAGTGAGTCCTTCATTGTGCCTCCACCATGGGCGTTGCCAGGGATTTGGTGCACGCAAGCAAGTCCTTCACGAAGAATGAACAGCTATGCCACATCTACGCGCATTTTTGTCATTTTTACCTGTCATAATATTTATTTAATAACTAATCCTTCGTGTACATATTTAACTAATCACTTCTCCTATCCGATTATAACAATTTCTCCAGTCTTCGCAGATAAATAAAACGCCAAAAGCCAATTACCCATCACGCAGTCAAACAATATGAGATAAGGTAATGTGTTTTCAGCGAAAAAAGGGATGAGTCTGAATGAGATGATGTTTTTCAAAAATACGCCTAAAATATTGAACGAATCCTCCAATTTATTGGAGTGCTAACAAGGAGAAAAAAATCTTGCTAATTGGGGGCAGAATCCGGGGGCCAGATGTATGGGCCCTAATGAATTATATTAAAAATGACATAACATATTAGCTCGTAGTGCTGAGCTAAAAAAACATTGCCCCAACAAAAAATTGAACCCAAAGAATCAGAGAATCAGTGGGAGAGCCAGTAGAATCCCAGAAATCCTTGAGAAAGTACGCAATAGGCTAAAATTATCGGAAAATCGAGATCATATATCCCTGATGATGGATTCTGGGCAATAATCCCTCACTTCAGGCTGAACAAGAGCTAATTAATGTACCGAAATAGTAGAGGGAGATACTCTGTTTAACGGACAATAGTGAAAACTTTCTTTCCAAAGCACCGCGATCAAGGGGAGGATAGAGACCCCTATCATTCAGCGCTTAGTGTGTATACTTTCGTACTTCTCCAAATCCTCACTCATTTGTTTTTTTTAACCCCACTGCCACTTCATTACGAGACAAAACGAGTACTTACAATGCATAAAAGTGGAACCCGCGGAAATCGCAATGGGATGGGGAAATCGCCTCGGCACGGGGAAAACTCCAACCTAAATAATATTTGAATAGCGCTGGCTTGGTGGTGTAACTGACATAGCTGATAGCATATCACAGTTTGGTATTCCATTGAAGGAGGGTGTATGAGACCAATGACTTCCTTAGTTTACTCGCAGAGTTCAATATAGGAGACAAAAACATTTTTGCTTTTGATAGTCTACTTTTAGCATTTTAATGCGTCAGCAACTTCCCATGAATCCTTGAATTCCCTCATTGGAATACGATGGGTGCCATCCATCCGCCTCTAACTGATAGATATTGACGGCTCGAATTGAAGTTCGCTGCCTCGGTGTGAAGAAACTACCCCCTTAGAGGGTATGATAATACAAATGCACGAAGGGGAAAATACGAAACAAGTTCAGGGGCCCGGCTAAAGCTAAAGTAAAAATGGAATCGGAAAATGGGGAATTGGAGATGTAAACCGTATTCTAGTTATTGCTTTCAATAACTACAGCTCCCTTATGGGATTATACTGGTCCATCTGATATAAAGTAAACATACGCTAATTTCTACGAGTTTCCTTTTGCAACTTCAAATCGTACCAATTTGCCGGCCCCGTTGGCAGCGGGGTAAAGTCCTTGCCTGTTTCTTCAGGGGGCGCAGATTCGAATCCCGCCAGGTTGGATTTTCTCCGGGGCATAGATGCATATGCGTGTACATCAATGGCAAGAAAAGACAGTATAATCCTAAATTCTGATGAAAAATAAAGACAAAATAATTTACATATTTTGTCCATTACTTATTCATTCAAATACGTCCATCGACTTCGGTGTCGGCGGGGAAAGGCCCTCGCCTACCATACCGATGGTCGCGGGTTCGAGTCCCGCCTGGATAGGTTGCCCCTTCAAGGACACAGGTGTGTGCGATCGTCTGTTGTTGATTGTTTAAACTGCCGCGGCAAAGGCCTAATTGTGATGTTTTAGGGGATAATGGAAATAAGTAAATATTAATTATTTATTCATCCTTCATATCAAATCATAAATAATTAAACTTACATACTTCTGAGTCAAACTTGACAGAGTTCGACTCATTTAATGTACCCCATCTATCCACAAGAAACAACGCGCCGTAGCGAACTCATATATTACCTCTTTCTAGCTCTTAATGCATAGTTAAAAAACAAAACGCTCTGCTTTCCGAGTAGCGTTCTGTGCAACTCAATCTTTCCGCGGTGCGTCCCAAGTGCTCGCGGCGTGTACTAGAAACGAGACCGAGTCAGTGCAAAGGAGAAAGAAACATCAGCCATTTTATGCATTTTTTATGTGTTCTTTTTTTAAATTTATTCTTTTTCTTTCCGAGAAGCATATCCGAGATTCTCGGGGAACTGGCGGAATATATATATATATTTACGACTCGTCACGAAGGAGTTCCGGGAAATTCGCAGGTGGCCGGATGAAATGGAACATGTTCTCGGATGCGGAATCCGCTGCATGGAGACTGCAGGGTGGATTTCAAAACGATAAACGTGGCTGTAAGCGCGAAAATTAAAAATACGGAAGCGCTTCCTGGTTTTCGATGAATTCATTTTTGATATAGAAATATTAAATATGGTGAGAACCAATAAGGTGGCATGTTAGATTTAAAAAAAACTGTTGGGATACATCGCCGCGTCAATTTTCGGGTAGCCCCAAAGTTTTCCGACCGATGCTGGTCGCTTTCTCAGGGGAATCTAGGAATTTTAACGAAGAATTGCCCATAAGACGCGTTGAAAATTACTCAGAAGAGAAATCATTCGCTTCGAAGAACGTTGCCACAATGCTGATGCTTCAACCATAAATAACCCAACGAAATTGGTAACCCGAGGCTATTAGCAATTGATAGTCTCTTGTGGGTGACTTCATAAAAGTCTACCACTTACTTATTCTTTCCTATTTTTTTCATGAAAATTCCGTCTGGATATTCTCTGTTGATATAAATCTACGGAAATATTTAGGATATTCTTATGGATAGAATCATCTGTCCTTTCTTTAGGCACAATAAAGGTTGTCAAAGTTTCGCTAGAAATCATGCCCTTCTTGGCTTTCATGGGCTTGGAGTAAGTACCCTCCCCCACCCAATCTTATCCCTTTTCCCTGACTCCCTTTAAGAGTTCAGCGGATTGAATCCCAAAGGGATAGGAGACGCTTCTCAAAAATGTACCTGTAGAAGAACATTTAACGTGTCGATGAAAATCATCCATGTGTCGAGAATATTTCATGACAAAACGAGGTAAAAAAGTGAAATATTCAGAATTTAGTAATTTTTAATTGCTCTTGTGAAATATTCTGAATTAAGAAATTATTATGGAAACGATTCACATGTATTATGATGTTTACTAACTGCCTACCATGCAAATAAAGGTTGAATTCGGATTAGTTGTGGTGAGAAATTTTTCAACCCGCCCAGGATTTTATATAAAGTGCACTTTTATGTCTTAACCAAAATCTTTTTATCTATAGATAATTAAGTATCTTCCGCATATACGACCCCTCAAATTAAGTTTCGTTGAACAGAAGGAAAGTTCAATTTATACTATGGTACAGAGAATAAATAGAATACATTTCAAAGTAATACCCCGAACTTGAAGGCACATAAATTGCTTTATTCCTTTTAACATCCTGAATGAAAATGTTAAATTTATTACACAGACTTTTCTCCAATTACTCTGACTTGCGCCATATTTTGATAAAAAAAGAGAATGTGGAGCACGGTATTATGAAACATAAATATCACGGCGTAAATTTGGCCAATCTGTGTCAAGTAGCGTCGCGCAAGAGTCCAAAACCCCGCTGAAAATCAAATAAATCCGCCAACCAACCATCAGGAAACTTCATAACCCAGAAATTTTTGCAAATATCGACCCCAAAATAGCTTAATAAATCAATCGGCTTTTATTCGTTTTTCTACCATAATTCAACTTAATTACCTGAGAGAAAATCGCCACAACAGGTCGGCGGTAATTTTCGTGGTGGAGGTCTCGCGAGATTGACCCCGCCCGAAATTTCCATTCGTTCGAATGCCATTTGTTTTCCCATTTGTCGGCACTATCGCTATTCTCACAGCATTTTATCCTCCCAAGCCCCTAAAGTATCTACCTAATACCTTGATTTACGTAGGATTTTTATTCTATTTATACAAACTCTCCGTACGTCACGTATCGGAGGAAAATTCCTTAATTTCGCACTAGTAACTCAATATCCACGGCAATAACCATCTGACACTTAAATCATCTATTCAAAATGGTACGTGATGGTATCTACTTCCAGGAGCGCAGCTAGGAAACAAGACTAGGGGGGGGGGGGAGTTTAGGGTAACTAATACCGACTAATACGTAGTGGTGTGGCGGTATTGCATACCCACCAGGGTAAGCCGAAATTGCGAGGGCCCTCCTCCAGAAAATTTTTAAGAGTAATGGCTCAAAATGGCAATTTTTACGGCTTTCTAAGGGATATTAGATAAATCCGAACACTATTCTATAAGCAATACTGATCCAAATAAGTAAAATGGATTTCTTTACGTCTGCAGTAAATGATAGGAAGAATACTTTTTTTATCAAATCGGTTCCAAAGAAGTTATGGCAGAAAAATTCCAGCCAAGTTACTAAGGCGGGAAAGTATATTGATTTCACCATACTTAGTCCACAAAAGTAAATAAATATAAAAATTATCAAACCAGCTGTGGCATAATCTATTTTGTAATTTCCCATCTTAACTCAAATATTTCTGACATGAATTCTACAGCAAAATCAGGAAAAACTGAATCCCCTTATGGGATATTTTCTCACAGAAATAGAAGGTGTACCTGAGATATGGGCTGACTGCCCAGTCTGATATTACCTCTTATCCAAGGAGATGGGGAAGATACTGTAGAAGGCCTTCAAATAAAAAATAGATAACATGATTAATTCCATTCTTATAATATGGTTACTCCAACAATAAACAAACCATAGTGTTTTATTGGCAAGTTTACACAATTTTGAGGCACATTATGGCTGAAAATATAAACCAATTTAGAAAAATAATATCTGTATTATCTATACTAGCTGTATAGCCTCTTGGTAGGCAGTAAGCTCCTCAGAGAGGGGAAGGGAATGCTAACAGTTAAAGCAAATATGTACTCTTTATATCACGCACTATATTTATCCAACAAAATACAATTCAAGTTATTTGTCTCTCAGTTAGGTATGTACTGACACCTTCAGTGGCGTTGTTCCCCTTTTCTCACTTGTTGTCTGGGAGAGATCTCGATACCTCCACTGCAAAAACGCTCAACAATCGCCCACCGAATCAAATCCGCTCATCTAGTAGCCCAATAATACGAATCCGTTCAGCTGGCAGTGTCCCGAGCATAAAAGCTCACCTCCAAGCTTGGAGAATAGGAGGTGAGTATTTATGCTCTGGACACTGCCAGCTGACCGGATTCGTATTGTTGGGCTACTAGATCAGCAGATTTGATTTGGTGGGCAATTTTTGAGCATTTTTGCAATTGAGGTCTCTCTCCCCATTGGCTCCCTTACCCTCGCATTTACTGGTCCAAAGTGCATATTTCCTTACATGGGCAGGTGAGCACTCAAGGCGGCCAGCAGGAAGTGCTGTGTGGGTGGGGAGGTTTAGATTTGCTCAGAGCATAGGATAAGGAGCAAGGGTGTCAGGGAAAGGAACATGTCAGCCGCCACTTACATAGCTAACAAAACCAGGTACATAGTTAAATTCACTTAAGTCTGGTAAGTGGTGATTTAGGGGCTTCAGACCCCAATAATAATTTCCTCTTTGGGAGTACATGCAGTGCATCCACTGAGGAGATAACTTGCCCAGAGGCACCTATCCTCTGACCCATTATTTTTCGATACCGTTACATTCAACAGTTTTTGCTACTGAAACAACTTGAATAAAAAAGCATAATTCAATCTCCTTAGCAGCAGGGCAAAATTTTGAGATAAATGCATGGAAAGATTCTGAGCATAAAATAGAGGAATTATAATCACAAGGAGAATTATCACCATTATTTTTGTGGCAAAGAATAGACACAGGAGCATGATTAGTATGACGGTCTGGCCTCCAGGCAGGTAGAGTGAGTCCATAAAAACCAATGGTGACTATAAATTCAGCATTTTGTAAGCAAAATTAATAGCCTATCTAATGAAATGCACTGTTTTCCTATGCATGCAAATTGATAATAAATAACTAGTATAGGCAACTTACATACCATCCAAGCAAACTGGACCACCCTAAGCAGTGGTGTAATGAAATATATGATATTGGGGGGGGGATGACGGAGGTTAGTGGAGGCTACCCCCTGGGAAACGGGGAGTTCAGGAAATATATTGAGAAATAAAATGCCTGAAAATGCTTTTTACATCATTTTGGCTTTCATCCCCTCCCATAGTTACGCAACGGACCCAAAGTAAATTTCTGACTACCAAAATGCCTGATTCCCTCCGATAGAAATTGAGAAAAACAAAGCACCACCACTAATTCTCCCTCATAGTAGATGGCAGTGGCATAAGGCTTCTCTTCTCTCCTACTCTTCTTAGAACTTCCTCATTATTCACTTGGTCCATCCATTTGATCCTCATCATTCTTCTGTAGCACCACATTTCGAAGGCCTCTATCATTGCTTTCTCCACAGCTGTCTTACCTCATACCTTACTTCCATAGAGAAATATACTCCAAATACAAGTTCTGATAAATTGTTTCCTTACTTCAACATTTAAATATCCCGCAGTAAGTAGATAATTCTACTGTATTATTTAAATGGCATAACTTACCCTATTGCCATAACTTACATTATTACTTTTTGCCCATGACTGCTTACTGGATGAGTGAACTTGCTTATCTCGGAGCTACCCTTTATATCTAGAAGCCAACTCAGCATCCAGAACCTGATGGCTGCACGTGGTGGCTTTAGGCTAATCTGAGAAGTCATAGGTCTATCCCCTCCTAATGAAAACCCCTGAAAATGCAGAGCCTCTTCAGGTAAACCCCCCAATTATTTTATACCTCATTGAAAAGCGTGGATGATAGAAAATAAATTTATTTCACTCCTTTCACTAGTACCAAGATCACTTCTCTTGTGGCTATGCTTTCACAGCGTCTGCATTGATATTTACTCTCCTCTAGACTACCCGAAACGACCAGTGACATTCATTCTGATGAAGATAGAAAAACAGTGTCAGTCACTATATTTATCCGATTTGACATGAGAATTTTGTGATAAATACCATGCCAATTGTTTACAGTAGAATTTTATCAGTGGAGAAATGTCTGTAAACTAAAATATAACATTGTAAAACTAGGAAAACCTGAACTAACTGATGTCCTGCATATGCTTGTCAATACAACTCAACATTTATGAGTGCATTGTTATGAAAACTACAATTGGCTTTATTTTGGAGTAAATACACACGTGTCACTTCTTTGGAACCACCTGCTTTTCAAGAGAGTCAGAGATTGAACATAATGAGTGACAGAAATATGGATTGAACGAGGATGGGATTTTCTCATTTAGGTGGTTGGGTCAATGGCAGTATTTGAAACTATAGTTGTCCATCTGTGATGCAAAACAAAAGGGTCATCCTTGGTGAAATTACTCTCTCATTTTTTATACCTCAGCAGACTTATGGGAACGATCACTCTCCCAGGACTCAGGTTTAAATCCAAGGTTATGGGTGAATCCACTATTATTTATTCAGATGGATTTATTCAGTATAATATCTATCTAAACAATATTGTTTCAATTAGGGACGGACAGATCCAGGATTTTTTCGGATCCGGATTCGGGTCGGATCCTTGATTTTCGGAGCCGGATCTTTCGGATCCATAAGCATTTTCAAATTCCTGGCGCAGAGTTTCCCCCGATGATTGTTCAATCTCTTGGGAAGTGTCACACTATGTGCCAGTCGTATTTTGCCTTTTTTATTTTCCGTGGCTGAAATTCTCCTACTTAACCTCTGCGAGAGCTTTCAAACAAAACGGTCCATGAGTAGAACAAGAATTGCATGCGACAGTGTATTCAAAGATAGAATCGGAACTCTTTCCACCCTTATCGGGCATTGCATTAACTGAAGCTATTATTTAAAATTTCGGATCCAGATCCGATGTCTTCCACAACTTTGGATCCGATGTATCCGATGAATATCCGCAGATATTTGGATCCAAGGTATCCAATCCGACCATTCCTAGTTTCAATCTTTAAAATTGAATGGGACATAAACATTGACCCTAAAGCATTGCGTGGAACGTGTCACCTTTTGCCCTCGTGATAATGCCCTTTACCAAGGTTATGACTCACATTCCATTCCAAGGCAGTGGCAGCTGGTGCATAAGATTAACAACTTGCTTCCTCCCTCCCGTCACCCGCTCCTCCCTTTGTCCACCCACCCCCGCCAAGAAATGTACGGAAAATTAAAAGTAGTAGTATGTATTGTGATTTAGGATGCGTCAACGGCTAGGTCATTTCACACCACTACTATATCATCTAATGCTGATATTTTATTGGAAATAGAATGAAAAGATAGCCACTGTACATTTTGACTTTGTAAAATGGGTGAGTAAACTTAAATTTTATTAAAAATACTAATTTCCTTGATGAACTGAGGGGTATTATTTAAATTGTTAGGGTGGTCCCCTGAAAGTGATTTTAGGTCTCTCCCTAGATTAATCCATCGCCTCACTTCGCGATACTTATCACATTCTATGAGGATATGTCGAATACTTAATGGGCATCTACAATCACTGCATTGGGGAGGTTCCTTATCTTCAGTAAAGAGATACGCATGAGTCAGATGGCAGTGCCCTATCCTCAACTGTGTGATTACTACCTCCTCTCTCTGATTGATCCAGAAAGAGGAGGGCCACGCTACTGCTTCGCCCTTGATGCCACAGAGTTTGTTATTATTCTGAGTCCTCCACGAATCCCACCACTTTTGCAGTACAGCATTTCTGAGTGAGGCTCTCAGGCCCTCGTAGAGAACTAGCGTCGATGCATAATCTTTGTCATCCCGATCTTCCTTGGTCAAAGCATCTGCTTTCTTATTCCCGGCTATTCCCTCATGTCCCGGGACCTAAAGAAAACAAATATTAACTCCCTTCCTCATAAGGGTCAGCAGCAGGGAGTGAATTTCTAGAATGATTGGGTTCACGGGTGAGAGGCCAGAGATGGATTGTAGCGAGCTCAGGGATTCCAAGCGTATGACAAAGGAGCCACCGTCGTCACACAGGGCTTCTAGAGCTGTCTTTATAGCATAAAACTCCGCTTTGAAAACACCACACATCGGATGTAACTTTGCCCAGATGTCCCTTTGGGGAGGGGAGAATGCTGCACATGCAGAGTAACCTTTCCAACTGTGTAAACAGGGGTAAAGTTGGTCTGATTCCATCGAAACATAGCAAACAGATGCTGGTACTCCTAGGGAGTAGGGCAGATCATTGATGGAAAATTAAAAGTTACTCTCCTTCATTATTATGTACACTCAAATGAAGAAAATCTATTCCTTAAGTTATCACCTTTTGTTCAATGTTTTAAGTCTATGCCAACCAAGTAGTGATCTGATGATTGTATTTTAACAAGGATACCCTCAACCCCTTCTATATTACCATTATAAAAAATGTAATCAATATAACTCTGTGACACCATCCCTTGCTTGATCTCTTCCCTTGTATTTACCATTGAAATGAAACTAGCTTGCCAGAAGGTCATTATATTTAATAGAGGAAATAATTTGTCATAGTAGGTTGACTCCTTCACTCCATTCATAAGGAATACTACTGAAGCAATGCCTACACCACATGAAATCTTCATCACCAGGAAGTTCCTCTTCACATCTTCTGCACTCCACTTTTCACCAAGATATTTTCATTTTCAAAGTTTATTTTACAAGTGCAATACCGATGATCTGTTGTCACAATTCCCCTTTAAAGGGGCAGAGTAGGCCATTGAATTATGACTTTTATCACTGGGTTACTGGGCACACTAACAATAACCGAGGTAAATGAAACTTTTACAAATCACCACATCAACTTAGTTTGTGGATGGCTGCCAGAAATGTTGGTAAATATGAACAGCTGTGGCATACTTAATATAGCCACTCTATTAGTTATTCACTCGTTGTCACCCAGAATAAGGCCTCACCTGTTAATGAGCAGATATTCCCATCCCAATCCATTCCATCCCCTATCATTTCCTGGGACAATCGATCATGCAAAGCACTCACCCCACCCCCGTTTCCCACTCCTTCATGTTGCTTTGAACTGGGATAACGCACTAAGCTGAGACCAGCAGTAAAAGGAAGGGCACAGGACACTCCAACCCTTCAACGCCCTGGAACTTGCCAGAGATACACTTGGATTTCCGGTAAGTGGTGACGGCAACTTGCAGCTTGGAGCATGTGGTTTCACTTCGAAGCCACCACAAAAAATATTTAACTTTCCGTCCAATCATACTCTTCCCCCCCACTCATACTCTTCTGCCCCCACCTCCCATGTTCAGCTATTGCAAAAACCCACTCCTTCCCATCACATCCATCCACATTAACCCCAACCCCTACTTTGATAGTGACACTTACGAATTCAAACCTGAAGATTACATAATATGTTCACATAGTAGTCATGAATAACAATTTAAAAGTGAAATATTCAATTATTGTATCCTTAGCCATTATAGTTAAAAAATTTTGAACAATGTCTACTCATTCAAAAGCTTTGCTAGACTTAGAAAAAGCAATGTGGAAGTTTTGAAATAAACTTGCGCAAGGACTTTTAGAATTACATTTGAGTTGGAGAACCATCATATCCCAAAGCACTTGTTTCAAATGTCAAGAGAGAACATTTCAACAGGAGTTCCAGCCATTACTCCCTCTATGTTGGGCCAAGCGATGTTTTCCATTCCAAGTGGAATCCATGCCAAATGCAAAAATCCATTGAAATTTATCAATTAGTAATGCAGCAATGTTTCTTTGTGCCCAGACATGCCACTATCATATCCCAGCAACATATTGCCAACAATTATTACCCTGTGTAAACGTAGGTTTTCATGAAAATCTACCTCATTAAATGAATGATAGTAAAAACAGGAAGATGCTGTTATATATATTGCTATGACCTTAGATTTCTTTCCGCACATTTTTAATTCATAATATCTAATTCTTCAGGTGAGAAAGTGCCCCATTCTAAATATTTCAGGATTAATACATGGGAATCGAAGAGAGAGGCTGTGATAAATTTAACGGTAAATTTTGGCGGAGAAATCACTACAGTGCGCTATATTACGCGGATGTGTTATTCCCGAGACTAAACGAGCCAATTGACCTTGTAATCATAATGAGATAGAGAAAATGAACGTCGGCAGCGTTAAACAATGAAGGCTTAGGCTTTAATAGATTATGACTCATTAGATTTGATTTTTTTGCTAATCCACCTAAAATCGCACAAAACGCGAAATTTCGTTTTAATTTACAGATTTCGCGTTATCGCGTCTCGCGAAATTCACAGACCTCTATCAATAAGCAACCCACAAAATTATTCCCATGCTATTACAAACTCTTCTTGTACTTGACACTACTTTAAAATTCAGTTCAAAGTTTTTAATATACTTGGACAATTTTGTTTCAAAAGTACCTTAAGCGGCAGGATCGAAAACTATGAGAGCAATGGGCTGTATCTTACAGCTGTTAACACATGGAGTGGAGAGAAATGCTAGTTGTCCCTAACCCATAACTAAGGTAAGAATTATCAAGTAACACACCATGAGAATTTTCCAGCATTTAAGAAAACAATGATCCATAATATTAACATTTTTATTTAACTGTTGCATCAGTCAACAGCTTCACCAAACCAAAATCAGATCACAGCTCAATATTTGTCAGTACAAAAAGATAAAAGCATTGTACAAAAATTAATTACAAAGAAAACAAACTAAAAAACATTAAATTACTCACCTTAACATAAATGAAATGTACAATCTCAATTGAAATGAAAACCTAAGGCACACAAGAATATTCCCTATTAGAAGGAAGCAAGCTTAAAAAAAATCTCATACCTTAACCTTTGTACTCAAATTTGTACCACTTCCAACATTTAATTCTTAAAAAATAATTGTATAACTATGAGCAAGGCAGTGTTTTACATCCAAGAAAAATAAATTTTAAGAAGTACAGATTCCCAAATGGACTTGGCTCCAAGGGCCACTTCAGCATATGGAAAATTCATTTACCCAAGCTTACTGAAGGGCCATCATAATTTGAAACATTAAGTTTCTACGTGCTATAGTTGCTGCCCACAAATGTTTACATATGATTCCCATCATGTAGTAACATACTACCTCGTCAATCGACAAATCTATCAGTTTGCCAGCCACTGCCGATAAAGTTATTCAAATAAATTTCAAGATATAAAATATTCTAAAGGCATGCATTATAATTTGAGTCAGTTGCACCTTCTTAATCACAAAGAAATTGGAACTATACCATCCAATGCCACTGGGCTGCAGGTTTCTCAATACACTGCACATTAAAATGGTGAGTTTAAAATCATAAGATTTTTTGGCAATAAAGGCATTACGTGGCCATCAGCTAGTCCATGAATATTTCAGTTTCACTTCCTAAAGCAAAAGGTGACTCTAGCTGTCCTATGACAATCATATAAAAATAAGTTAATATGCCAGCCCATTGCAACAAGAAGACCACTAGAAAACATTGGTTTTCATCTGCAAAAACTATGAGCCCCTTCACTTGAGTGTGTGGCAGAGAAATATAAAAACAAATGAAACATTCACAATAATTGCCACATGAAAAACTTCACCACTTTACACACTTCATGTTTGAAATAATCAGATAGATATTCAAATAAACTAGTACGATGACTATATATATGTATTCAATGTCAAAAAATAGAACATAATTGTAGTCTATTTAATTCTCCCCAAATGACTTTGGTATTTTCAAGAATTAATGCTGAAAAATTAACTCCCTAATTGATATCATATCAAGACAGAGCCAAAAAGCTAATAAAAATTTATAAAATATGCAATAGGTGGCAAGCAAGATAAATTTAAGTTCGTGAAATCTTAATGCCATACAATTAACATGAGATGCATTAAAATTATCATCCAAGTCACACAGATGAATGGTTTGCATACATTGGCAGTGAGATTTGACACCCACACTTGCAAAAGTGAATTTTTAAAAGTGACCATAATCTCCAACAGAAATTCAGAAATGCACATCTAGAAGAGACCAGTTTCTTTCTGATCAACACATCTAAAGGGACTGATGAAATGAATATCTAAATGCACAATTAACTGTAGATATGAAGCAAGTGTGCTCCTTAGCAATGCATGCTAATTTACCAGAAATGTTGTCTTGTTGTTAGAAGTGTTGTTGTTACAGTTCAATGTGCATCAACAGTTGTTTTATAATTCACAGTGTGTCCCCTAATCCAAGGATATTCATCATGATTGACAAAATATTTTTATCATATTCATGACTGATTATTCACAAAAGGCAAAGGAGAAAGAGAAGACTGTAAACGATACTGGAGAGCTAAAATGTAATGAAAAAATAAATATAATATATCAAAAAAATAAAAATAAACTGTTTGTTCAACAAAAGAGTAGACTGAGTCAACTGGAGCTTTTACACAGGATATGCATGTACAAAGAATAACAATCCAAACAATATAACAAATAAATAATCGACTAAGAAAACTATCCAAAAACCTGACTTGCAGAAAATTGTAATCATCATTAATCTTTTTGTAAAGTTTTGAGTAAAAAAATAGAAACACTTGGATTAAATGACGTACTGACTTCAGACATGAGAATCCATTAGTCGAAAATAAAAAGAACCGAATAAAATTAATTGTAAGAGAAAAAATGATTGTTCCCACAGAAGTGAATAAAATCAAACGCACACATGAAAAAAACACTATCACTAAAATACATTTCACCACAACAGACAAAAATTCAAGTCAAATCACAATGGTACCAATGGAAAAAGGACACTCTGAGATGGAGATTTCATTTAACTAGGATACATAAATGCATTGTGAGAGACTCGTACTTGCCAAATGCACAATTATTCTCGTGCAACCTTCCATAATTATTACACTCTTTATAGTGAAAGAGAAAATTTTCACCACAAGGAAAAATGGGAGAAATGGCATTCTTGTGAAGTTTCATTCAGCACAAAACAGAATAATCTTGAAATTCATTACAGATGAGGATGGCATCTATTACAGCTACATTTTAAATGGATTAGCCAAAGAGTGCACCAAATTGTTAGGTAAAACTTGACCCAATATCCAACATAAACTTTCAAAAACATAACTCATACTGATTTGCACTAGAATGAATATGTGTTTCTACAAACCTATCACCAAACTTGCAAGGTTTGCACGAACAATCAAGGTATTTTCATTCTCATGGCTTTGCAATTGATTTTAAGCACTTTCACTGAAAACCCTTCCATGCTCAATCATTGATTGTTAGCATTTGATACAACACTAATCCTTTCTCATTGTTGTACAGGATCAACTCAATAATGCACTGACTGTGCCATCTAAGTATCAGAGAGCAGCGAAATACCTACAAGCTTCAATAAGGTTGACAAAAACACACCTTTGACCCAAGACAACACTGAAGAGCACCACATACATAAATACATAAACATTTGTTCAGAGGTGAAGTTTCAAGAAAAAATTATTCCATGGAACGAAGCATTTGGCCTACAAAATACTCATCCCTGAACCAAATCAGCAACAAAGTAACTGCTATGTAAAAAATAGCCTAGCCTAAATTCCAAGCTAAATGAGATATAACCTCTTAAAACATTTGTCATGTATTCCGAGATCACAGTTGCAGGACTACAAGTCAGCTCATGTTATTCTAATCAAAATGAAAGAATAAAATACACATGAGGACTATCTTTACCAGCAATAAGAGCTTAAATTTTTCAATAAAATCCAATTCATTGACAGATGCTGAATTGCCAAAACATGTAGTGCCAGACAAAATATCCTAGAAAAAACCACACACACTAAAAAACTTACGGCCAACATGACAAGCACTGGGCATATTCCAAGTTCTTTCATGGGGCAGAGGAAAGTGAATTTACCCATTTCAATTTAAAAAGAAAAAAAGAAGTAGATAAGTAATCGTTGAGACCAATAGCATTTTGACAATAAAATGAATTTTTTAATTGGTAAGAACGGCAGCAATAAATATCACTAAATCAATACCACAGTCAAACGTTTGAGCCTACCGGATGCACAAAATTGCATAAGATGATGACAATGATCACATATTGAAAGCAGTTCCATCCAGGAATAATTAATGACATACTAACATGAGCAGAAGAGAAATAACTTAAAATGCATAGCCCTGAATTGAATGAGAATATACCGTGAGTAAATGTATTCATCCACGTCCGAAGCCTCCGTAAATAATCCGGAATGAAGTTAGTTATAATACTTTTATGGAGCTATAATAAAATAGCGGGCTTCTTGTCTGGGGATTGAGCCCAGGGAAACTGTGAGGTTATATGTACACATACCTATACAAAGTGGAGACAAAAAAAAACTGCATTGACCGCATCCTCTTGTCATCTTACAGCTGTTCTGTTTAAACACTCCCATCACTCCGCTTATCATCTCACTGCCACATCACTACTCACAACGCAACAGCTAACAACTCTGACTCATGGTCAGCAGTGCTTTCTCCACTTCCACTATTGAAGGATGACGCGCATCTTGTTCCTGAGGCAGTGCCTGAGTACCCAACACTTTCAGACGAGACTTAAGAGTAGGGAAGCTGTCAATGTCCAATGCTGTCGCTACTTCCTTGGGGGTCATGGCACCAGGGATATCCTGTAAGGAAATTTCAGATTTTGTAACAAAACAGTATCACATAAAAAACATCATGGGGAGGAATTTGTTCGGAAAATCATTTGACTTGAACACATTCAAACCCCAATCCCTAAACTGCCATTAAGTATTGCACCATTTGCACCACCAATATATCATTTTGACTGTCATCTCATTGAAGCAACTATTCTTGGAGTGTATCCAACAGACTATCAGTGTAGCGAGTCTACTTTGAGGCATAGGAGACAGTATTTGGCTGGGTAAGCCATTGCTGGTCAAGTCACATGAATGTTATCTTTTTGTTATATTGTCTCCCTTCCATGTTTGAATTTTTGCACCTGAGAGTGAGACTATTTGGAATTAAATTACTTGCTTACTCAATGCTTTTAAATCATGATAGACACTATATTATTATATACAAGAATCAACATAATATACATAGCCACACTTTTTGAGGTCTTACATTTGTTTGACACTTTTTTCATCTTCTTTACACACATGACTATGGTCATGATATGGACCTTACCAATAGGGTGAATTATAATATTTTTAATGCAAACTTATTTTACTTTTAAACTTACAGAGTAGAATTATATAAAAACAATTTTTGAGGGAACGGATTAAAAAAGTTCTTTTAACATGATGACATTACACAAAAGAAGGCTTATTTACAAAAATTATGACAAGACACTAGAGATATAATTTTTTAGTTAAGTGATTACATACTTCCCTAGATCAAACCTCAATTCAATATCACCTGGTTAAAAAACTTATTTTGGCTGTGTGAATTTCGACATCCATTATGTGCTATGACACTACTGCACAGGTTTAAGAAAATTATTGGCAGCAAGCATGCTATCAGCATTAACTCCCAATTCTGATTTGGCGGTACAGATTCTAATGAAGTCAGATTTGATATCATCAAACAAAATTGCTTCACAACCAATATTTAAGCACTTAATATTTTAACCTAAATGATCTATAACAAAGCATATGAAGTATCCCTAGAACATGAATTCCACAAATGGACAATTAGTTCAACAGAGCATAATCAAACTATTATGCTCTCCAATGCCTGCAAATATCCTCTCACCAGCTGATTCACTGAAGAGCATAAAACCATGGGAATGAGTACCTATATACCAAGTCGGAATCTGCCACAGCAACAATATTATTATAATAAATTATAGTGTTATTATAATAATTGTGAAACATATTGTTACACATAATCATTAAATGACCTCTGCCAGTAATTATTATAGTAAGGCAAAATTTTTGAGAAAGAAAATAACAACAATTAGTATTAAAATTTCACATTAAAAGAATTAATACGTATGTAACATCAGATTATTTTCACTATTAAATGCTATATAAAATATTTTTTAACAAGGTGCAACAAAAACTTAAGTATTTTTCACTACTTATTGCTACATATATAAGATATGGAGATAGGATTTGTAATAGAAACAAGGTAATTGAGGATTTCTCGGATATCATCCTAAGGTAGGATCCTACATATCTCCTTCCGACATTTTGATGATCAACTTGCCCATCATCCTCAGGGATTCAGGAATCCAATGCCATTATGCCCGGGCAAAGGGGTATATATACGAATTGCCGTGGTTGAGAGCAGTCGGAAGGAGATATCCGGAGGACCTTACACAGTGTGAGGCCCAAACATCTTCAATGCCATTGTTTGAAAGGAAAAAAACCTAACTGACATTAGAAAAAATGCAATACATCAATTCAGCAGGAAAAATAAGGTTCCACCCTCAAAAACCACTGCACCAGTTAATTATGTATAGATCTTTTTTCACCACATACTGTACTTAGTAGGATTTCATTTAAAATTAGGAAGAAAATATAGAAATGCTACCTTATTTTCTTTAGCTCACTTGGTTTACAGGAGTCTTTCATATTGTTGCCTTTCTTCCAAATTGCAGCCTCAAAAATTTCAAAATCACTTCACTTAAAAAACAAAACAATCTATATTACTTACCCAATGTATCATCTAATATGATTAATAGTAGTGGGCTTAAATTGGTGGAAATCCATAAACTCAGGAATAGAAGGATCAACAACTTTGCTATTTCCACATGGTAATTTATTGAGGCTGACCATGGTTTTGTTACAGCATGTTAGGATAGCAAAAACAATCGCTTATTACTTAACATAGCATCCACCATGACCACACTATCCAGTTTGTTGATGCGAAGATATTGACATTATACTCAAAATACCGGGTTAGGAGCTGGTCAAGGATCAAAACATTGGTAATACAAAATCTGACCTAGGGCTGTATTCTGTAACTCCAAACCGACCGGTGCGGCACCGATTCGTCGGGTGCGACGTCACACCGACTCCCGGCAAGCAGTGGTGCGATTCTGTATGAACCCGATCAGTGCGACACCGACGCGAGGACGGGAGATCGTCGGTAGCCGTACCGACAGCAAAAAGGTGTCAGTACGGCCACCGACTAGTGGGTTTCATGAGCTCCCCGGTGCGCATTGTATGTTTTATTTTGTCTTTAGCTCATCACCAAGTAAATAATGAGAAAAAATGCTCCCCCTTCGAATAGGCCACTATAATTCACTGTGTCATCTATATTGATTACCTTGACAGAAATATAAGATATGTATTGGCTAATAAACATGAGGTTTGCCACCATATAATGATTTTCTCTCATTTATGTAACCACTTTCACTTCCTTGTAATAGGATTTATTTCACTCTATCATCATTTATTTGCTCCTTTGACATAAAAAATATATTTTTGATTAAATATAAGTTTTGTCGCAATGTTAACACTTTATCTCACTCTGAATAGGCAACTATTATTTCACTCAATCATCATTTGGCGTTTCTCTCGACATAGAAATAAAATCTTTTTATTTAAATATGAAGTTTGCCGCAACGGTATCAGTTTCTTTCATTTGTAATAGGCAACTATGTTTAATTTTAAGGTCAGCCATTGATTCCCTTTATGATAAAAGAAGATATTTGTTAGTAAGTATGAGTTTTGCTGTTATATTATCATTTTCTCTCACTTGGAATGCACAACTTATACATATATGTATTTCACCCAATCACAATTTCTTTACTTCCTCGTCATTACACTTCTTTTAATTACACCCAGCTCCATATTTTTATGAAAATTTCCTTACCTGTTCCTCTAAAGGCCGTTTTACACGGTACACGGAATTGCGCAGGTTAGAGCTACATTAATTTCTAAAATGGCGAGGAATTGCGCGAATGCATGAACGAAATTAGAACAGGGGCTATTTTGCCGTATCGCATCCACGCATTCTCGCATGTGTTCTAGCAATTCACCGCTTTACACGATGCAATTTTGATTGCGCCTTCACACGTACGTCAGACTGCGCAATTCCGTGTACCGTGTAAAACGGCCTTAATATAACATTTACATGTGCTTTTGAATCCTACGTTCACGTTCCATGGTATGTGATTTTCGTCTCCTACGGTGCCACTGGCATAACCTTCCGTTGATAACATTTAGACGGAACTTACTTAATGACAACTATATTACCAAATCATGAATAAATAGCAATATACGGAACCAATACATAAAAAAAGAAACTACGATCTCAAGGATAGTTTCAATAATTCATTCCAGCAACAACAATCTCCATCACATACAAACTATACAGTGATGTTGTAATATTGTTTCCTTTGATTCTGTAGGTACAGAATTACTACCACACATTATATAAGCATTGTTAACAACTTATCCAATATCGATTCTCTTAATCTAACAATAAGTCGTTATTTCCACAAATAAAAAGATTTAAAACGACGACAACAAACTGTGCCAATGAGTCTTCACTTGTTTTTACCCTTCTTTTATTGGTGGAGACATGTTAGATGACTTCTAACTTTGGATATATTCGGATTTTCCCTGTTTGGGAAGGAGAAGGAACCGTACCGACTGGTTTGAAACCGACGACCTTACAGAATCGCTGAAAGTGCCGTCGTCGGTAAGGAAACCCTTGTTGGTACGGAATGATGTCCAGTCGGTGGGCTTGAAAGGGAAACCGATCGGTGCAGTACCGACGAAATACAGAATATGGCCCCTGGTAGAGAACCAGAGAAGAGTTCCTGTGACTAGTTTTCCGGGAAAGCCTACATTCAAGAAAATTTTCACTTTTCATTTAATTGCAAAAAATAGATATCGTCATTTAAAAATCTAAAAGCATGAAATGCGTACTCCAGGTTTAATAATATTTCGAATTAGGCAATAAAAAAATAATAGGAAACCACCCCATTTGATATGGCTAGGCTAACACAAACTTGGTGATTAAAATTCTTATCATGCCTTACTTCTCTATCACCTTTGAAAAACCAATATTTCGCCAACTTCTTACAATTCACAATTAAACTACCAAGTGCATGGACAGCAAAAGTAACTACTTAATCCCTTGCACTGAAATAACGAGCCTAGCTTGTCATGAACTTCCCATGCCAAATTACGCAATGTTGAGAGAAGCTCGTCACCAGATTATCATAATTTTAGCACTATTTAGGGGACAATATACATATTTTAACAGCTTAACAATGTTAAAACATGAATAATGCATATAAAGAACTCATATTTCATAAAATACGATGCATTAGAAGGAGTAATATGATTTTATACCGGTTGCAATAGCTGTGTCCTCAACGTATTTAACAAGATACTTTACAATATGAAATAATTATCACTTTTTACTTTAATCCTCAACATTGATTGCAAACTACTACATAACAATTCATTACCTACCATTCCATTTAAAAAGAACCACAGAAAAAATAAATAGAGGATGAGAGCATGATATTCAGAAAATAAAATGAAGTGGATGGGGTTAAGAGAGCTCTTAGCAGGTTTCATTCGAATGTAATTATCTATTATCACCAGGGTACATATAAGTACTGGAAACATGCAACTAGCTCAATTACAGTTACTTCGTACAAAAAGTAATCAATTACAAAACAAATGACTGATTTTAAAAAGTTATCAGTAAAATTTCAGTTACAATTACTTCTAGTAAGATTCTCCACAACACAGACCAACAGACAACTGTTGAATATTGCAGTAAAAATGTGGAATAGTTGAGTTATAAAAAATTGCTAATTGCAATTTAACTTGTGATACATTTAATTTTTAATAAATTAAATAAAATTAAATAATAAATTATAACTGGTGTAAGAACACAAGGGCTACCATACTTAGTACCCGTCATAAGTAGGCTACTACATAATAGTGGTTGAACCTAAGCAAGCAAAGTATGGTACTCAGGGACTCGAAGTTATCTGTAAGCCTAGGTGACTCAGCGAAATCAGTTAAGTAAGTGTCGATTACGAGCAAGTAAGCAAGTGAGAGAGTAATGATTCCTCTTTCACAGTAACGAGTACCTAAATTACAAAAATATTTCATTTTGTAAAAAATAATTATTACGAGCAATCAGATTACTTTTACTCGATCACTTACCAACACTGATTACCACCAAATCTTTTTCAACAAGACTGATAATGGCATGGATATCTTCAGTGTTGAAAAAAGTTCCTGAATTTAAATAACCTGACTTTTCCCCAAAAAATATCTAAATATTTCCCCAGACTTTTTCACAACCTTTCAATCACTCTACAACGTTTTTGATGGTAAGAGCTAATCAAATTGTATTATAACATTATTACATTTATATTCTACATATCTTAAAAATAATTCTAAATTTTCAGTTCCAATTCACTGCGATAAACATTAAATTTCCTCGTTAAAAGCTAGAGTAATAAAAAGGAATTTTCAGCAGCTATACTTGCATTTATGGACAAAATAAACAACTGTGGTAATTGGTTTGTCACAAATGCTGCAACCAAAATTAAGAGAAACGTTACGGAATTCTCAGCCTGGATCTCAGACACTCTACATCTCAATAATTAAGATGAATTCTCACGCCATTTAACATACATTTCAAGATATGCAATAAGTTCAAGGATGAAGGTGCAACTATTAACAGAAATTCTAAACATAGCGCATGGTGCCAGTGGCAGATACCGATGAGGGGCGCGCACCCCTCCTTTGCGGGTCCGGCCGTATTGCCAAACATTGCAGAACCACAATTGTGACTTTTTTATATCATAAGATGGCATTGTCTTATATATGTGTATGATTACTTTAATTAAAATTTTATTTTACTCTGCCTGTGACTTGATTATTTTTTATCACGATAAAAGTAAAGGCAACTCAATATATCTTTTGCTCCCCCCCCTTGAGTGCTTTCTATATCCGCCACTGCATGGTGCAACGTAATTTACACTATCACCACTGCTATTGATCGCTTCATCAACTTACTACCCTGTAAGCCACTTCAATAGGTATGCTACCACAACAGCTATTAATAAAAAAAAGGAAATGCGCAAACTGAGATCTATATAGCATGTATAATAGTCCTATGTTATGTGGGGAGGAAAAACTTCTTATCACGATTATTCATAATAATGTTTCCTTTAATTGATCGTTTCTGATTAATGACTGACCGGCTGAAGTTTTCTTCACACCAGCAGGAGGGATTGCCCTTAACCATCTATTAAATAAATCTTCTTTTTATGACACTGAAAACAAATAAATGCTTTACTTGGCTTTTCTGCACCCCAAATTGCAGCCCTAGGCAAATCAAGTTTTGAAACAATTCTTCCTCTCTAGTTGATTCACATTGCCACAGCATTAATATTCTTGGCAAAATTTTATGGAAAGACAATAAAAAATAAACTTAAAGAGTTATTTCACGCTATGAATACGAAAAATGCTGTACCATCCAATGCCTCACTAATATTTTTGTATTGGGCGCATAAGGCCGTGGCTATATCCCTAAATTTTATTCCCATTAATCAGACAAAAAAATTAACAATTGCAATATATCAAGTGGAAAACACATTACCTAACCAATGCAATTAAAAATAGCAAACTATGTCATCAAAAACTCAGAACTAATTGGTCACCAACCTGAAAGCTATTAAATAATCCTGTCGGCAGGAATACTAGCAGCAAAGGCCAGTAACGTGACTACTGGTGAAGATACGGAAATGAAATATAATTTGTACACTATCACTAATTGGAAGGGATATGAGGTTTCGGTTGGCTGCCTTTGACCTGTAAAACCCTGATTTACCACATGTTTAAAGTTCTATTCAACAAATACACAATCTCCTTTAACATTAAAGGAAATGTCATTTTGTCATTACCACTAGCTAGGAGAAAAGAATAAAAGAAGAACACTATGGTTAAGTGCTTGGAAACTCCTAAAGGAATCGTAGATGAGTTGGCGTTATTGTTTTCTTCAGACACTATTTCATGAATCACACTACATATATAGTGAAGTATTTCGAGGACGGAGGATGCAAGAGGAAAAGTTGCCCAGGGCAGGCTGCCTCCTGAAGTTCAATTAGGTATTGGCTGTGATGAATTAAGGGTCATTTGAAACAAAAAAAACACGAGAAGGAAAGAGTTGCTCAAGAGTAGTCAGCTGATGATGCTCCTGTTTCAACAACATTGCAATGTTATGGAAGAACCAAGATCTGCATTGAGGGCATTTCTTAAGTGAAAAAAAATATTTGCATCTCAACTCAATGGTTGCAGGAATAATCGAATGTGCTAGTGCACAAGTTATTTGGAAATTTAAAAAGGAATCAGGAAGAGGTATAACTCAGCTGAACAGTTGTGCTGATACACATGGTGGTAGTGGATGAAGGCCCAGGTTGCACCCTTAGAAGGTACGATGCACCAAGGCCAGGAAACAAGTACAAGAACCTATACGTTTATTCATCCTTGGAAGGGGTGTGGAGAGGAAGGAACAGAAGGAAAAAAGTGCCGCTGCAATTAGGAGCTAAATAATATCTTTTGGGCAAGGATAGGGTTGGAAGAGAAATCCCATGCCATCATTAGTGTGACGTGGGCCTCACCTTGGGAAACCATGTTTCTTTGGAAAAGGAAAGATTTTCTTACAGAAACGAAAAACCCTACAATTTTCAGTCAATAACACATGGAGACAATTAGGGATTCACAGTTAAGTAGGACATCCATTAGAATCAAGACTAAAAGGGGCAGGAAGGATTTTGGCAATATTCTCAGGAGATGCTGAGTACGTCAATTTTTGGTAACAACAGTTTTGGAAAAGCCACATTAACCCTTACTAACCCATTCTCCATGAAGACCAACTTTTTAAGACAAAACTTTTCATTCCTAAGAAAGAAGGGTGCTTAGAAATGGCATTCTTTTTTTATAATTCAAGAGATTGACCACTATTTTAAGATATCACAATGGACATTTAAGCAAACCTTTTCCAGGATCAATTCAGCGTCTCACTAAATGGACTTGAGGAAACTTCCTTGGAATTATAAGGAGGAGAAAATCTTCACTCTCATTTGCATTAACCATCTTGTCAATATCATTTGACATAGGTCACCTTCATGCTTATCATGAGCAATTAACTGCAAATATTGCATTGAATTTAAATGAAATCAAGTGCCAGATACTATACCCTTTTAAAGTATAGCTGGGCATTTTGAATTTCCAATTAGAAGCCTCGATGTAAACACATTTGTTAGATACTTAACACAGTGGTTCTCTAGAAATTTTTCTTAAGATGATGAGAAAATTAAAATTAACAGTAGAATATTGTTTGAAAGATACTAACTGCAGCAAAAGCAAAAGTACTAAGCTTCTGCCATTATGTAAATTAAGGAATAGATTTGGAAATAAGACACTGTCTTGTATCCGACAGCTGGACCAACATAAAGAAAATAGCCAAGTGTTGATGTTCATTCTGGAAAGATAGTACTGACCTGCATCATTGCAACCAGTGAAATCCTAAAGGTTAAGAAAAGACTTAGCTGTTTCACAAAATAAGTATATAAATAATAAACAAATAATAATTTATTTTGTGAAACAGCTAAGTCTTTTCTTAACCTATGTGCATCATGAAGGAGTTTCACCATGTTACGCCAACCACCATCGCATTCAGTGAAATCCAGATATTGTCAGTGTCCAAAATAGTTGCACTATGTGCAAGTATATACCTCCAGTATCTTCATCGTAAAAAAATAGCAGTGTGAAACCACGCTTGAAACGAACTGAGTATACAGAAATAAGTACAAATATTCAGGGTATACAGAGTGTTTAAAAGGTTTAAATTCAGCACAAGAGGTGTAAATACACCGACAAAGGCCATTGGGGCCTCTCTCAGGTTTGAACCCTCATTGAACAATCGAAATTTTTTTCTCCTTATTTTAATTCAGACATAAAGGATTTGGCGACAAGTCAACCAGCATTCTTGTGTTTGTAGCATTGACGCTAACTGAATGCGCCACAATTCGCAAGCATGAACAATGCTCACTCATAAATTAACACATGACTCATAATAAATGAATCATTATTCCATGCTTGATTTTTTACCAGCGGTTGGAAAGAAAAGACCCAACCCATCAACCACGACATTATTAAAAGAGAACTTTACAAAAATAACAGAATCAAGAATTTAAAATACAATGCATTCATACGACAACGAGAAATGTAATTCAAACAGTAGTTGAAATAATTAACCTGCCTGACCCAAATGTATCTACATAAAATGATTGACAAATAAATACTAACCTGCTTATTTGCGATTAGAAGTACAGGCACCTGAGTGAGCCTGTCATCTCCCAATAATTTCTTGATTTCTTTGCTGGCCAAGGGGAGATTGGATCGATTTGAAGCGTCAACGACAAATACTAATAAGTCAGTGTCCTGCAAAAATTTACCCCAATACCGTCGAGAGCTTTCTCTGCCGCCAACTGAAATAATATATTTTCAATAAACTTAATGGCTCTTACAAGCAAATGTCTTCCTCAGCAATTAACTTCAATTCTTAATCAATATCCGACGTCTAAACTCAACAAGATATAGGGATTCTCATCAATATGTAAAAACAATATGGTTTAATTTCAAAAAGGCTTTGGCACGCATGAAAGTTATTTTCAAAAATTACAGGCACCATGTTATTAATATGCAATAAAGCGTACTGCCTGTGTAAAAACAATAACTCAGCAGTGATACCATCGAAACACTATTTATCATTTTACCATATTTCAGAATGTCATTGAATGAAAATTCCCTGTCAAAAACCATTCATTGTAACCTACCTTCCCATATACTAAGAGGTACGTCGCCCTTTTGATAGCGAGTGTTTACAAAACCTTCTGTCGGGATCACTCCTTCATTGCTCTTGCGGGACACGACGATTTGAGAAAGAATTGTGCTTTTACCAGCCCCTTCTAGTCCAAGAACGACAATTTTCTTGTCAGGGGTTTCCTCGAGCTGAAAATAACAAAAAATGAGCATTGAATTACAGAACAAAAAATTGTAATTGTTAAATGAAAACAGTACAACTTCCAGAACGGCAATGTCACCTCCCAACATACGGTTTACATATAGCGATTTCGATAATTACCCGTGAAACATCTTCAAAACCCTCGTCAATGCTTTTAGCATCTCTCTTCTTCCAATATTTAAACGCTGAATACGCACATAGACTAACCACAACACCAGAACCCAGGGCTAGCAAAGATTTCACTACTTTTCCAGACCGGGCGGCATCCATGTTTTCATGTAATGTCAAGCTAAAGACTGTATATCAATAAATATAGTTTAATTAAATGTAATAGATAGTTTATAACTCCTAATAAACTTTATTGTAATATTTTGTGGCGAATTGTAGCATTTAAATAAGTATTATCTGATAAAATAATAAATATCTTTTTATTGACTATAACAGTAATTCCGTAATTCCTTCGAGTCGTATGTCCATTTGGGAGAAGACCAGGAAGGATGGGGTCCGTGATTATCTCTTCAGCAGTGACTAAAAGACGAGGCATGTTTTTGTTTTTATTGCTCTAATGAAATTTGATTGGTATATATTTTTTAGTATGTATCAGAATTTCCCTCATTGGTCAGCGTTGAATGATGCACAAGGTCATGTGTTTATCTCATGGCGCTTGAGTTTGTTTTATTTGTTGTAACGCTGGGAGGGTATGCTTAGATCGTCCCCGAGCATTCGTGTGTTATTTCTTGACAGTGGAGCCCAGTTTGTGTTGATACGAGTTTTAGTTAAACGGTTCCAGTAAATATGGGGAGAATTTGTGTACGTTGAGTTATACGAGTAGCCCTCCTTTGTCAACACGGAAGACATTTTAGGATACCAGTATTATTCAATTTTCGTGCTTTTTTCCAGATGGGTGAAGTATTGCAGAGTATCTCTTAGCAAATTGCATCAGCTGTGTCACCTCATATACTCCTTCAGTGTACTCTTCTTGGGTTTTTGGAATTTGACAACTAACTGGTAATCATGGGGTCCACCGAACCAGATCGCTCGCTGTCCTCTGGAATGGCAATACCACAGTGGATGAAGCAGAAGGCTGGTGAAAGGTAATTCAATCAATTGAATATTTCCTATTGGATCCGTCTTATTTTATAATAGTAATTAGAAATGAAAATCTCTCACCTCATATTGCCTTGAAAGGGGTCTTCATTTTATTGAGTTCTGCGAGCGAAAATTGGATTGGCCTACTTACATAAATTATATGCCAAGTTTTCCGGAAGAGCCCTCGCTCGTGTTATGAATTCGCGTTAGCCGATGACTAACCCCTATACTCTTCTTGGCACCTAATGCACGTTCCATTTCATCTTTTCCTTGGTGGTTGGTGGTTGCTTTTAGCTGTGCCAAGTTTTTTTCTAACGTGAGGAATATTTATGTTTTGGTAGGTACGACTTCGACGACACCGCATTCTCTCCCCCGTCCTACGACGACAACTTCTTTTACATACGCTACCCTAAGCAAGTGAAGAAAGTCAAGGAGAAGTCTAAATATAACAGCATCAATGAGTTCCTGGAGGCCAAAGAGAGGCTGTCGAGGGAGAGTTCCGAACCACCTCCACCTACCGCGGCGCCGCAGCACACCACGGCTTGCGGTCCGTTCATTCGGGAAGGCGGCATGACGCCTGGCTTCGAGTCGGACAACGATCCCGCCGTGGTCGCTCTCCGGCGTAAGGGCCCCCCGGCCCTTGAGGGAGGCTTCCCACACGACGCAGACCAGTCGTGCGGACATTCCGTCGTTCAGGTGGCACAGCAGATGACAGGGCAGCTGACGGGGGCGGTCATCAGCAGCGGAATCAAGGCGTACGTGGAGACGCCTCCCAGGCTCAGAGAGCGGCGGGGGAGCAAATCCCTGCCGGCCAGTCCGCTCGCTACCCCGCAGACTTCGCCCAAGACGGGTCGACGCCAACCCCCGGGCAGCGTGACGCACAACCGCTACTTCACCCCTGCAGTCTTGGGAGACAACTCGGGGTTCTCCAAGGGTTCCATCCTGTCTCGCCTGCTGGGGTCAGGGGAAGGAGGTGCCATCGCGAAAACACGGAAGTTCTCCGAGGAGGATGAGGAGGCGGAAGGTGGAGATGTGCTGAGCTTGGTCCCGGGCGGAGAGAAAGTGGCCGAGCTGAGGAGGAACAAGTCCACTTCGGCTCTGTTGGCCCGGGGCGCGGACGGCAAGCCCCTCGACGAATTTCGCAATGGACCACACATGGATTCCATCGCCGACGTCGTGGTGCACAAGGTAACAGTGATCAAACCAAAGCCCTCCGAGTTGCGGGAAATGAACTTCTGGACTCCGACTTCCATGTAAGGCGGAAAGTGTCGATACGTTTCTTCCCCGCAACTCTCGATGGACTCTTTCTTTCACGAAATGAAAAGTTCCACAGGATATCCACTTCCATTTTTTTAAGTTTCGATTAAGCCTTCTCTGAATTGAATTGGTGCGTTAAAACATTAAGACAAACTTTTATGAAAGACTTCAAACTCACTCTTCTTTTCTGAATGACTATGTTTTGAGAACTTTTCTGGGACATCAATAAGTGTCAGTTTCCTTGGTTTTCTTCACTGAGCCCCTGTGATTAGTGCGGTGCATTGGTTAAGTTCTTCGTGTGTATTTTGTGTCTGTATCTTATGTTCCTGTTCACTCCAAAGTCATTTTCATTTTTTTACCTCGTTGATGAAGATGGATAGTTAAATCCTATAGGTTTCCCCTTGATTTATTATTGTACCTCAATTTTTATTCGTTGTTGACGTCATCCAAGCTCGGATAATCTGTAGTGAATCTAATTCTTGGGGTTGTAGGAAGACTATGTAATCGAGTGTTGTAGTATGTTTATGCAGCCCTCATTCACTGTCTTTTCCTGGCATCACCAAGTGTTAATTTTATTGAAATCCGAGCTTGCCACGAACTGAAGTGCGCCAAGATTTACTCTGTTCTGTTTATAGTTTTGTCACTCTTCTTTCATCTTGTTAGAAAACTGTCTTTCATTTCTCATTAATTCATGTTGCTTAGTTGATCATGTGTACTTCTATTAGTTTGTCACTTCGGTACTATTAATCTACTTTAAGTGTATAAATTGAGTACAAAGGTATTTCTTAAAAGACATGAGTTATTTTTGATTTATCTATTGATGATTGCGTTGAATGTGGATGTGGATTGTGTGAATGATCTCTTCAGCCGTAAAATATTCTGTGGTTTCAAATAGTATTACCAAGCCACAGCTGATGTTAAGAATAGGAGGTAGCATAAGGCTGCCACTCATATTTTAAGATTTGCTGGTGGATTAATTGGCTCACAATTAAGATATTATGATTATTAATAAAGTAACTAGAAATCATTTTGTGTATTTTTCTTTATATGTTCCTTCAGTCATATAGGTGTCTATGTAATCACACTCTTGTACCTGATTACCACTTCATGACCAACATCATTTTTCCTTTTTTTTTTGAGAGTCTGAGAGAGAGATAATGGAATTCAGATTATTGGAAGATTAGTATAACTTTTATCTCTGAATGTTGTGATGTAATGCATTTATGTAGATCTTCTGGTTCCTTTTTTGGGCTGTTGTGGTTTAGCATCATTTTTTGTTGTACTGTCCTTCTTATGGCTATTCACTACTTCTAGTTGTATTCTTTGGTAGCGTATTAATGAGAAAATTTCAAGTAGAGAAACTTGTTGATTTTATTTAAATAGGTTCTTTGTATTTACAGTTGGTCAAATAAGTTTCCCAATCAAGTTGGCCCACTTACAGTTATTCTTTGGGAAAAATTTTACTTTCTCTACCATTTTGTATTACTTAAGGCTGTGCAATTGGAGATTGAAATGATTTACTGCACCTTTCTTCTAGTATTTTGCTACCCACATGGAATTTTTTATAGTATTTTAGAAAATGTTGGGAAAACAGTAAATTTAAGTAGCTAAACTTTCTTTTCTAGTGGGCGGTGATGCAAGGTAATTAAAAAGTTGTATTCTCTGTAATATTTCTATCAGATTGAAAAGTAAACACATAGATAAGTTTTATGTTACATTGCTTGATTTGGGTGGCCTTAGAATGACACACAATGGTGTAGAGAGTCAAATTTTGTGCAATTAATTTTGCAGAAGTAGTGCCTCTAGATTTCTTGGGAAACTTATTGATCTGTAGTACATATCATGCGATTTAAGGGAAGAAGTTAAAATACGATCACATCTTCGAGTTGATGTAGTTAATAGATTTTGTTAATGATCTTTGCACCAATGAAGAAATTATTTGTCATGGAAGATATTTATACGTGTGGGTTTTCTCCCAGGTTAGAGATGATTTGGATCTTGTCAGCTACTTGTAAAAAACATGTCTTCTTAGTATATCATGTAACTTCAAGTTTCAGAATAAAGTTAGTGGAGTAATTTAGGTATCATTAGGAAAAAAGTATGGCAAGGATATAAAAAAAAGTCAAGAGTTTAAAGTAGGTCCTCGAGGAGGTACATATCTTGAGGAGGCCTGTGGCTGAAGCCTAGTTTGCCAATAGGAAACTACGGCCTTGTACATCACATTAACAATATGTGCTATGTTGTATGCAATGCTTACATTCATAGTTAAAAACAGTAATTTTTTGTTATGGAGGAGTGCTGAAAGGGATCATTAGTTATGAAAATTTGCCTCCCAAAACTCATTTTCTTGGTTGTTATAGTTGGGGGTAGGAAGTACAAAATCTCCCAAGGCTGAGATCAGTGTAGCACTTGTTTTATTGAATTTTGATGAGCATTTGGTGTCTGTTGTGCTTTCTGGCTGATGCAGCAAATTACCCTGAGCATCTCTTGGTAGTCCTTATTTATGTGTTATTAAGATGTCTCCATTTGGTACGCTAGGGTGAGAGTCTGACAAGAGAAGAAACTGGGGAAGTATGGCTTGAAACATTCCCGACTTAGTGTTGATGTTGATAATGAGTTGAGATAAGAGTATGAAGTGGTATTTAATATATTGTTATTTGTGCTTCTCGTATCTTAGTGCCTGTTTTCATAAGAATTACACATTCGCCTACACAAAAGATCATCACATTTCAGGCAGTGGCGGCTCGTGAGTCAAATGCTAGGGGGGGCGCACTCCACCGGGGGGTCATAATTTTTTAATATTTCGTGTATTTTATTAAGTTTTTACGGCAATTTAGGAATTAAATTCTGTGATGCCATACGTTCCGTTTTTTTTCAACAAAAATACCTAGTTTTCCTAATAAAGCTTGATTAATAAATACTAAATGCAGTAGACTCTCGGTCATACGGATCGGCTTAGTCCGGACTCTCGATGATACTGATCAATGATCTTGAAGAATAAAAATATATTTGCTGCGATATTTTGCAAATACAAACGAAAAGACGTAACTTTAGGTTTTAGCGTCTACATTCTTCGTGCGGATATGCCCGCAATACACTTCTGTTGTTCGTTTTGCAATAATAATGCGTTATTTGTCAAATCTATACAACATTTGCAATGATTTAGGTAGCAATGACACTTGTAACACCTGAGGAGGGAGGAGAGTGTCACTGACTTCCACTAGGCAGCAAACACTACTAGAATGCCCGCGCTTTGCTTTGCAGATGTAAACTTTTATGGCGGTGTTCGCGATACTTCTTGAATACAGTATGATTTAAAATCAACAATTAAACATTTCTCACACATTTTTAACAAAATATGAAATACTCACAGGCCTTTAGTTGTATTGCAAAAGTCCATCCTTCTTTCATTTTGTCCAGCAAAGTGATCAATTACACGTTCGTTGAAATCAGCGCTGGACAACAATTTCTTTCTGATTGAACACATGGCAAGGGCACTAGTCTATAAATAAACAAGGGACGACACAAAATAGGCCGACGAAAAATACGACCAAAAAGAACAAGGTGCCTGGACACAGAATTGGGACAATTTTTCCCTATATTTCCCTTAAAAAAACGAGCACTGTTGATTAATTCAAAATTGTCTTCTTGAATGTACACACAGCACTAAGAAACTTCTTAATCGGCAATTACGCACAATTAACTCCTCGAAAATGATGTCTGAACTCATTTCACTCCGTTCTTTCCGAGAGTCTTGCCGTTACTATAAGGACGACTCAAGGGAGATAGAAGTCGTGGTCCACTAATGCTGATTCAGCTGAGGGACGAATTTAAGGTCAGCAAAGGCATTCACGCAAACAAAGGACGTCACGGACCATCTCCTTGAGTCTAAGATCCATATGTGGTAAACACACGAGACGCCAACGGGTCGCATTTGGAATAACCGTGTCTTCGAAATCATTGCCATGATATAATAGAAAATAAGTTCTAGATCGTAAAAGAAGACGACTCGACTGAGCCACAGATGGGAGCTGTAAGGATTTCCGCACTGATATGAACTCTTCGAGGCCACTTAAATCAGACCCAAGTGGGCATTTTCCGTCAGATAGCTACCGCTCTGCCACTGAGGAATTAGGTGAACATGAACTAATACAACAAAGACGGCTAGAAAAATGATGAACCTACACACAAAAGGTGCATTGTACGCGGCACTTCATGACATTAATTGAATGACTCTATTTAAAGTCGCGCTTAACGATTTAAATCATATTTAATCCTTCACCCTTTCACGCACGCAACTATTTCTTAAATTATAAATCAGTGGGGAATGTTAACTGATTTTTCCTAATACTGCAGGTCTTTTGATACATTTATCTGAAAAATAGGTACCGTATTTCTAATCATCGGGAAGATATGAATACATTGTTAAGGCCTAAATATTATAATATTAGTTTCCCCGAGGTTCTTGAAATTCGTAATCATAACAGAACTGTGTCAAATACTCGAGAATAGTTTTCCTTCGTCAATACGGCCTTTAACTGGTTGGATTTTATGTGTTCCGGAATTCAAACACCAAAAAACGCAAGCATAATGGGATAATTTATTTACTGTAGCAATACCTACCAGTAATTAAAAATTAAAATCGTATAACTACACCCAGTACAGTGACCATTCTGATTCCGTACGTCCCTTTTCTGTGGCAGCACCAAGTAGACGCCAGATTATACGCCCGCCGGCCTGCGCAGCGATGTCAACTCACTCGTCGCTCTGCGCATTTTCGGACGACGTCCCAAGACTTCCATAAGACACAACGTTAGACGCGTCATAGCACCAGCGGCCCCCACCACTACCACTCTCCATATAACTGCATGGGGATGGATTGGGACGTTCTGGCCAGCGCCCCACGGCTACAAATACGAACTTCTCGCGCTATTTCTTTTCGTGTTTTTCCAACACTTTCGATGTATGGGACTGAAAAAACGCTTTGATTAATCAGATGTATAATTATAAATTAATGGATATTTATTTTTTTTACTTTTTCAAATATTTGGGAGGGGCGGCGTCCGAGAGTCCTTATGGGCAAACCGCCGCTGATTTCAGGTTACCTATATTGGCAAATTATAAAGTGATGAATTTATTAGTTTTGTGTTCAAATGATTTGTAGGGAGTCTCAACTGATGGTTATTTACGGTCTGAGCTTGAATTTTTTTCGAAGAATTGATAGGGTAGTTTCCTTCATCAAAGAAAACTAAAGGCAATGATTGCGATTCGTTACCCACCATTAGTGTATTCATAAGATATAAATTATGTATTTGGTTTTAGAAATCCCAGTTTAGACAAATGACAATGGTCAACTTTAACCGCATTTGAAAATGGCCAGATTGGCACCTATGCAATGCCACTCCATGTGATGTCACAGGGACCTATGTAGTTTCTATAAGAGGAGATAGGAGTTTTACATTGTTTGTGATAACCAATGCATGCATGGGGCACAGAGCTCAGGGAAACCTCTTAATAATCATCTATTAAAACTGCCTATGGTCGGAAAGTTTCCTTCGTTTGATAAGGTATATTAATAATCCTTATTTAAGCCAAGCACTACCTGCTAGCAGCCTGCATCGCAGCAGCACACATATCCTTGGCCCAAGGTCACCTCACACGGCAGTAGCGGGAAACAGAATGAAGTCTCACAGGCTTCTCCCAGCATTCATACTTAGCCGTCGTGTTTTCGCGCGCTTGAAAATTTTCACTTTTCATTTCATTGCGAAAAATAGATATCGTCATTTAAAAATCTAAAAGCATGAAATGCGTGCTCCAGGAGTAATAATCTTTCAATTTAGGCAATAAAAAAATAATAGAAAACCACCCTATTAGGTATATATTTTTGTGGTATTCACATCACTGTTATTCCCTATGAATCAACATTTATCTTACATGCAGGATCACTTATTTTCTACTTGGGCTTAAAAAAATGCATTTTACAGATAAACCTTATACATATATTAAAGTTTTTGGGGAAAATAAATGTATTTAGCATTTGATGGGGATGTGTGTATTGATTTGGGAATGATTTTTCAGTGTGGTGAAGCAATTTTTGCTTTCACTTTTGTTGTAATTGATTTGGTATGAATTGTCAGAGAAATATTTAGATTGAAAATGAAAACTCTTGAAATGTTCTGCAATTAATGTGCCACTTCTATGCAGCTGAGAAGAAAAGATAGCATTTTTCTATAAGGTGTGAGAAATTGATGAAGTAATCCTTGAAGTTATTTCTGGTATTTGGCTTGCCTCAATGCCTATTTATTTGGTGAAATCTAGGAGTTAGAGGACCGTTATTTGATGAAACTGGTCATGCTGAAAAGGTGAAAGGGATCATGGTGGCATAAAAATGATTCTCTTCTGTAGTGCCATGCTCTGCATTGGTCGCAATCACGAAAATAGTGTTTCTATAATGCATTCTGTAGAAATTGGTATTTTTTAATCACCCACACAGTGATTCAACCCAAAGGTTGGTTTAGATATGTTAGGTTTGAGCTCATCCCTGATTAAGCAGCAGGCATGGGAATATATATACCACATTAAGGGTAGGAGGGCTAGTTCCTTTCCCTGGGACACTTTGCTCTGTGAGAATTTTGTTTCAGGATGTCTGAAGGCCTAACACGCCCTGGGTTTGAAAGGGGGAGCATGCTACTGACATTCTCCCTTCATTCCATCACATGATCAATAATATTGATTCAGTATTGCCAGTAAAAATGTCCACAAACAGGAAATATGAATGCCAGTTAAACTTGAATAGATATTTGTGTATTTTGTCTTGTGGTATATTCACTGAAGCCAATTTTTATCTCAACTTAATTTTCATATTATGTCCAGTATGCTGTGTTCATGATGGTAGAGAATATGATTCCATAATTATTAAATGGAGGCTGCTGATTGCTATTCAGAGACGGCCCTAGCAGGTGCGGGGCTAGGGGCGAACCTTCAGTGCGGGGCCCTTCACTTAAAATATTAAACTCTGAACCCCTATATCTACAAAATCGAGCATTTTGAATCCCTATCACTCTCTGGCTAAGTATGTGACAAGTGCAATTGCACAATAAAAATTACTGCATAATTATTCCTTTTTCATAATATTATTTTTTGTCTAGCACGGACTTAACAATACAGTAATAGTTGAAGTTGCGTTTTCAAAACTATCATATATTTTAATTTTTTTTCACAAACGCGGGGACCCCCAAAGCGCGGGGCCTGGGGTGGTCGTCCCGCCCTAAGGTTGGCCCTGTTGCTATTACAACTAGCTTGGCAAAGTTGCATCTATTTACCTATAAATTACAATCTACATTTTGTACTGTGTAGGATTCGGTATCCTGGTTTGAATTAGAAATTTTTTGTATCATACACAAGAAATATTCCATCAGGTTATGGCAGACTTTATTGCTACCAACAATTCCAAGACTAAACTTGCTGAGACAACTTGGTTACTTCGGCAATGGATTCAGGTGCAAATATGTCAGTAGTAATGAAATTATGTTTGATTGCCCTAGAAGACTTGACAAAGTATATTTCAGTTGTATGGTTGTATTTCCTACTCTGCCATTCAGACAATAGTTACTAGGGGTCGTACAATTTGCTCTTTACTTGGCACAGTTTTCATTATGCCAGAGCATTTGTGAATGCCTTGTTAAGTCTCTTAAGGTATGTTATTTCCGTTGTTTATTGTAAATGGTGAGATTGGCGTTTTCCTAGTTTCTTTATGTTATTTCCGTTGTTTATTGTAAATGGTGAGATTGGCGTTTTCCTAGTTTCTTTATTTTCTACTCTGTTACTGTTATTGTATGAGTGAGCGTTCTCTCTAAATGGAAATTTGTATTCTGATAATGCTATGACTTCATCGGTTGTGGAAATCGAATGGTATCCATTGCGTTAGGAAGCCTCCAATTGTTTTCTCTCGCACTCACTCACTCGAACGAATAATTCTCTCGGCGAGAGGGGTTAGAGAAGTCCTTGCTCGTTCAATCAAGGTTGCCTCGGTTGCTATGAGTAGACAGGAAGACAGCGAGACTCAGTTATGTTGGTGGAGTTCAAAAGCCTCTCGGGTTGTTCACATCGTCTTTTCGGAGAGGGATGAATTACGATCAGCACCTGAACAGTGAACGGGTCGCGAATGTCTTTTCAAAAATGTAACGGGACAGAAAATGCGGCTTGCGAATCGCAATGTTCATCCCCCCTGCCGCGCTCTGCTTGTTTTATCTCTCCTCGCTCCATAGCAACGGGACGACTCGTTGACTTCGTTTGAATTGTAACCATTTGGTTAGGCGCTTGGTCGAAGTATCGTGATTTTTTAACGTTTTATCGCAGTTTCTGTGCTGTTGCGAAGATATAGTTATTTTGCCGTTTGATTTTAGTTATTATAGAAATCGATAATTACGAGCGTGATAGGGTGGAGGATTTCAATTGAAGCTCAGATTTCGTTTCTTAGCCGTAATTTTTTAACTTTGTAACAGTTACAGTCAATAATGCTCCTGCACGTAGCATAGGTCTTCAATTAATTGGAATTGATTTAATGATAAGGTAATTAAATATTACCAATTTAAAAAATTACGTATTAAACTTGCATTTTGGGTATCTAAATGTTTAAATTGTGCTAATGAAACGGATATGAACTATATATTTTTAGATATCAAAACAATTTACTTAGAAAAAATCTTTATTCATGGAGCTATTTACTAAATGAATTGTTAATTAGGATACTTAACTAGAGTGCATATTCAACGGCGCTGATAGCTTGTACCTCCTAAAATAACCTCTCAAGAAACGGAATTTCCGTTGTATTGACCTCCTAAAATTATTGATGTTATGGTTTTGTTTGTCTCTTTCATCTCAATTGACCGAATCTGTGTACTTGGAATTGTTTCAGGAAAATAATTGGGTTGTGGGCATCACCGAGACTATAGACCCTCCGACTAAAAGTTGTAAAAACACGGATTCCTTGTAAATGATTTTCAAAGCTATCGTGGAAGGAAAGTAGAATTTGCGAAGTTAAAGGATTTGAGGATGTTTTTGCGGAATTTATATTTCCACCTATTAGTATACTGATAATTCATTTTTTGGCGTCATAATATGGGATGATCTGATTCTAGTTCCTGTGTATGTTTTAAATGTATGTATGATAACTTGGGAGTATCGAAGTGATGGATATGATTAATGACGAGGTAAAACTGCGTATTTTCGGTTTGTTTAGTACCGTATTTGCTCGGAAGGCTTAGGTCGACTTATCAGCGGAGAAAAACATGGTCAGGAGGGAAGAAGCACACCTGCACTGCCCTTTTTTATATAATTTTCTGTAAAGATTTTCTCAACGCGCTCGGAGGAATCCCCGGTAACTTGTTTGTTGGGTATGTAAACGCAAATCGTTTGGTCTGCTGCCAAGACGATCTAATGGCCTTGGGGATGACCTTAAACTGCTGGTGCTGCCGATCGCCGAGGAAAAATGTTTTTCTCGTCTTGCAACTCGCGCACCTGGTTTCCTTATTTTGCTCCGTGATGATCTTGCGTTTTGCGCTAATGTCTTTACCTGTCCGATCTCCAGCGTAATGAAAACTCGATTCCGCGCTACAGAATCGATTCGAGAAGCATGTGAAAATTCTGAGGAAGTCAGTGTTCGTAATTTTCTGGAGATGATTATGCGCTGAAACGCACGCGGAGTTAAAAATACGCTCATTTCCTTCCTTTCATACCCTTTTCTGACTCGGCTAATACACAGTTGGTCACGCTAAAATTCGGGTCGTCGATTTTCCGGTTTCGGTACTTGAAAATTAAATTAAATATCATTCAGAATGTAATCTGCCTGCCTGGTAAATTTATGTTTCGATGTTTCGTTGTGTGATATTTGACGCCAAAATATCGTTCCATTTTCAAAGCTGGTAATTATTGACCTTTTCTCTAATGCCCGTGGTTCTCGGTGAATTTTCGGTGAATATTTTTGTTGATCCATAAATTCTTAGAATAGAACATCCCATACGACAAAACCATTTGGTAAATTGAAGTAAGAACACTAAATTTTTCATGACGCTTTTAATTTTAGCATGTCATTTGTACAAAGGTAGCGTATTATACGTATCTCTCATCGTAGGAAACAGGCGGATTCAGAATCAAATTTGGGGGATGGGGTCATGACCTGGATGCGAGGAGTATGGAGTACCCCCCGGGTATTTTTCCGTAGGAAGTGCTCCGCTCTACGATTAATACAGCCTCTACTTCTCTCGCGTTTGCGACTTGTAGCCGTGCATTTTCTTGTACAATCCTTTTACTCCATCACTAGGATGCGAATACTATTAACCTAATACAGATTTAAAATTGGGGGGGAGGGTTCATGACCCCCGCAACCCCCCTAAATCCGCCCCTGGTAGGACATTGGCATTCACGTGATACATATAACAATTACAGTAAAATTATATCAGGGGCATGCACTTGATGAATCTTCACTACAATTACTTACAATAAAATTATGCCAGGAAGCATAAATTGTATAGTTACTTGAAGGCACGGTTGTTCATTTTCAATTTCTATGAAACTATTAAAATAATCTAACCTTATAAGGTCTAGCTCCGGAAGCAGTTAGTGGAGATTATTGACCGTCTGCTCTTGCAATAGAGACAGATTCATTACGATTTTCATATGTATTTGCCTCGTCTTACTCGTATTTGCAAACTCAGCTTCGAAATCTCAGAATTGCGAGAAGAAAGCGCGATATACGCTAGAGAGAGAAAATCATTCATGATGCTATGAAGTCTATGTTGAATCGTTTCATCGTAAGTCTTGAATCAAAGCGACCCACGGTGTACTCGGATTGGTTGCGCTACACTGCTCCCGGGATATGCGTGGGTGGGCTCCGACTTCATTATATAAACGGCGTTCAATTTTGCGCCGGAATGTGAGGGTGTGCACCTAATGTATTGAGTTATAAGATTATGGTCATTACTATTTCGGCTACAGGGAAGCCTCAACGATGTATAGAAACCGCATCCGTCTCGAACTCGCGTCCCGCGGAATGAAGGATTTAGTCGTTCACTTCTTTATTTCGCTGTGAAGGCGAGATTGCAGCCGGGGTCAACATTGGGGGCCAATGGAATTGTTTACCCGCCGCTGGAGGAGGCATCTGCTGACTGAGGCGGGCGTTGATGTCATTGGTCCGCGCATGTTCACCGTTTCAATTATAGCTTGTCACCCCACGCACAGCCGCCAATTAATGGCGAGATGCAAGCTTGGCGCTCTCTGAGCGCGGGACTGGGATCTTTATTTTTTTCTTATCGCGAGCAGTTACTGTGTATTCTCATCCTCGTCGCACACCTTAATCTTAACCGGCATCTGTACAATAATTATTACTATTATAATCATACCTCGTTGTGTCTGAAAGTACTTGTGATCGAGCAGAGTTATATCTATCAACCTCTGAATTTCAGAGAAAATGATTTCAATAATTACTTTCTTTTTTTAAATATGTTATAATTAATTTTTTTATTCAAGTTAATTTTTTTAGTATTTTAATTATTTCAATGATTAATTTCAATAAATCGTTACTTCCAGTGGTATTTTATGCCTAATGTTTCTTACTTTTACTTAAACTCCGAATCCATATATCTTTGATGAAGTGAGTCGGAAATTGGGAATTAGTTTTACAAATATCTTCTCTGTCACAGTCTTTTTTGCTCTTGCCAATTTCTCCAGAGGTTGGTGAGTCCCTGACTTACGCACGAGCAAGACATAGTTTACGAAAAAATAAAAGCAACTTTATGGTAAATTTACCATTTCTTTGTGTTCAAATTTCTCTATCCTCAGGAGAGATAACGTAACAAAACTCCCCGCCGCTACCCCCGGCGGCACAATTGGAAAAAATTATGAGAAGGTTATTTATTTTTTATAATGAAATTATTTAACAATAATTATTAATTTGTAAATTTTTAAATTATATTATTAATTAAACATCTTAATGGCAAACATATCGTGTGTAATTTCAATTTCACACGATATCTTATGATATATCATCTCAAAAGAATAGCTTTTGTCTATATATTATTTTAGGTGTGAGGGAGAAGGTGCGAGGGGGGAAGGGAAGGGGTTCGGCAAACTGATCTTTGCCTCCCCCCTGACAAAACTCCTAGTTCCGGTTTTGGAATCAGGGACATGTTTCACTTGGAATCCTTTAGCTTGTATTCCATTTAATAAGCTAGAAGCCAAAATGTAGGGCAAGGCGAGCGGTTTTCACGGGCAGGAGTCTTGGGATTCGAACCCTTAAAAGAGGGGGAGTGAATTTACGGAGAGGCGGGAGGTTCAATGTCGTTGAATTCAGGCCATTGCCTCTCCGTAAGTGATGCCCTCAATTCCACGAGTGCCTGTTTGAGATACCCTAGAGATGCCGCAGGGAAGTCGGTGTACTCCTCATTTTGTTACCTAATGCTTTCTCCGGGAAAAACACCTTACTACTCTTTGAGGCTGTCAACAGCCGTTGCGAATCGCGTTATATTCCTTGGTCTGTCACCTGTTTTGGGATATTTAAAATCTTATCAGCAGAATGAGGCTCATTAAACAAGATATTTATATTATCAAGTGATGAAAAATACTATAGAAAAGAAGAAGTAACTCACTATCATTTGTGATTCACCGTAGGTATCCATTGCGGTTTCGCGAACTGTTGTGCCCTACTCTCTTGTGGAAGCTCCCTGAAAATCATAAGTTTACTCTACTGCTTGATGGCTAATGCGCTGAAGTATTTCACAATCATCCGTTTTCCCTGTGGGCGATTCGTGTGTTGCTGTGAAGGTAAAGAGTCAGGTTTTCCGTTCTGCCTGTTCTTAGTATAAATTTAGCGTGTATTTATTGTGTCTGTGGGGGGGGGGGGGAGGGAAGCAAGATGCAAGGTTAGAGAAAAACGAGTAAATGACGGCGACCGATGAAATTTTGTATTTAAAATTAATATGTTGTAAAAGGAAACACGATATTAAATAGTCCTAATATATTTGTAGGTGGTACTGCGGTAGCGGCGGGCGGTAAACAGCCCGTTTCGGGGTGGACGCTTACTTACGCTCCTTTAGTATACATTCAGTGTCTGCCTGACAACTTAAAAAGATATTTTAAAGAGAAGAATTTCGATATATTTCCTATGGGCAGTAAGCCTATCCGTTATTTTTTTTTAATTTTAACTATGCTATTTGAACCTGTTGTCGAGTCGGGCTAGGACTGAATCTGTAACATGTTATTTGTGCATTTTTGGCTCCGCTGGATTCATGTTATAAAACAAATGTTACAAGTAACTTGTTGCATGTACCATGTATTAATTACATGTTACACTGTGTAAACGCACCTTTAGGAATGTGTCTCCGTTCGCGATCCGGGTAATTTTTTCTCTTTACTATTTCTTTCTCATGGATCTCATCGTCTGCAATGTGGCCTATTCGAAGTAATGACTGTGCGGTGGCCTAACTCGGACGCACTATAGTCACGAAAGAGTTTTTTGACGCTTCGTTAGCATGGACGTTCACTCGTCTGCTTGGATACTAAAGGGCACCGGTCTATATGCTTTCTTTGGGACGTTAAACCTATCCGTTTACTTTCGTGAGTCCTCTCATGTTTCATCTGCTCAAGCCCAAGAGCCTGAGGTTTATTTTTATCTTCTATTCTTCCTCCTCAGGGGCGTGGATTTGGATTGCTGCTTAGTTTTTTCGTTTTACAAATAACGGAGTCAAGTTTTGTTTCCCTCAACTTGCTTCCTTAGGTCACTTTGTCGCTAGTGTAATTACTCGCTTATCGCCAACAGTGGTCACGCTTGCTGATTAGAAGGTTGCTTTTACAGATAGTTGGAGCTGTGGAGTAGATATGAGGTGAAACAACACTGCCGCAGTCACCTGTTCCTCTTTACTTGTCAAAACCTTGTGGTATACATACTTACCTCGTTCCTTCTCCTTGCCAATTTCTTCCTCCATTGCCGCAATTCGTCATTATTATTGAAGATTTGCACAAATTTGGACCATTGCAAACGAAGAACTGGCTTGGAAACAGTCCTTTTCCTCATTTCTTTGCTCTGCTGGGTAAATTTGTAATAAAATTCAAGCTATTTTAGGCCGTCAAATTCTGTGGAAATTATAAAAATATATTATTAAATATATTATTAAATATATTAATAAATTATTATTAATTATACTTTCCCTTCCCTCACCGCACTTACTTCAGTCACACCCGCTCACCTAATAACAAAGTGAACACCTTCTAATCGTAACGGTGGTGGAAGTTTAGTATTAGCCACACTTTTTATACTGTGAATTAATTGCTGCGGGAACAAGAATTTTTGTTCCGTTAATTTTTTGAATGCTGAAGTTTATTATCTATCACGAGAGAGATAAACTGTTTAGTAATGTGAGTAATTAATTAGGTATTGAGATGAAATGACTGTTAACATTGTCCCAGCCGTTTTTAAGTCCATTATACATTGTATCCAACATGAGGTGTTATTAAATGGCTATATGTCGTACATGTCTGCCAATATGGATCTCTTCTGTTTGTCCAATATCTTTTGGGTGTAGCTTAAAACGATAGTAAGGAAAAATTGAATGAACCTGAAAGATATGCATTAGTTATGTAATTCAGGCATGGTCCGCGTATACCACGAGATGGAATTTATTCTGTTGTAGTTATATAAATTTGGAAGCACTGCTGTGGATAATTCCAGGATCCTTATTTGATAAGACTTGTAATATTTTGAGAGTGAAATCTCTTAATTCCGGCCTGGCAGTCTCCGAGTCCTTCCTTAGTATACTGGTTGTGACTTTCGCAATGTTTATTTTCGTCAAAATATTGATTTGCAATTTTTATCTCGGGAAAGACCCATCACGCATAGGAAGTGTAGACGGCTTGGCGCTGGTCACTTGAAATTATCAACTCCCAGATCGGTTTGACGTGTCTATTTATTCTCTCTATTATCTTCCCGACCATCTCCCACATTGCCTAATAGCTTCGCTTACGATCCCTTTCCCTGTAATCTTTGCCGTGTTCTACATCTTCGATGTTTTCAAATTATTTTCTTTCGGTGTTTTAGGGAAACTGTGGCGTGGAATCCACTGACATTTTTTCTACTTTCTTTTTTCAAATTCATTTGGCTACTGATTTTTTTTGTAAGTACAAACATGACACCCTTTCAATTTTAATGCGACTTATATCGCACGTCGAAATTACTTCCCATGTAGTCGCTGAATGTTCTTTTTTGATGGCCTTACTATCTTCATTAACAATAGGGTGGTTTCCTATTATTTTTTTATTGCCTAAATCGTAATATTATTACTCCTGGAGTACGTATTTCACGCTTTTAGATTTTTAAATGACGATATCTATTTTTCGCGATGAAATGAAAAGTGAAAATTTTCTAACGCGCGAAAACGCGACGGCTAAGTATAAATGCTGGGAAAACCCCGTTTGACGTCGTTCTGCTTCCCGCTGCCGCAAGTGAGGTGACCTTGGGGCGAGGCTTTGAGCGCTGATGTGACGCAGGATGCTAGCAGGTAGCCGAGTATACTGCTAGCAGGTAGCAGAGTACCCTGCTAGCAGATAGTGCTTGGCTTAAATAAGGATTATTAATATACCTTATCAAACGAAGGAAACTTTCCGATCTTAGGCAGTTTTAATAGGTGATTATAGTTACTAGCTTTCCATGAGCTCTGTGCCTCATGCATGCATTGGTAATCTCAGACAATGTAGAACTCCTATCTACCCGTATAGAAACTAGGTCCCTGTGACGTCACGTGGAGTGGCATCGCATGGGCGCCAATCTGGCCTTTTTCAAATGAGGATAAAATTGACCATTCCCATTCGTCTAAACCGGTATTTCCAAAACCAAATAATTTGTATATTATGAATACACTAATGGTGGGTAACGAATCGCAATCAATGCCTTTCGTTTTCTTTGATGAAGGGAACTACCCTATTAAGTTGGCAAAGCATAGTATAGGCTCAAAGAAGCCAAATACTTGCGGAATACCCATAGGTAGAAACCAAAACTTTGGCTTGAACTCCAAAAGCTGTCCTTAAGAACATGAATAATGCATATTTTAGTCGCCTTAATATTTTTAGAAAATCTTGGCTAAGGTTATGTTATGTACTATACTTAAATAAATTAGAGGAGCAAGGACAGTGTATGCATTTTTAAATTTGTTATTCCTACGGGGAGAGCAGTTATATTTATTAAAAATTTTTGTTTTAAATAGCGAAACAGATTGAACACATCTGTTATATGATGTGAGGCTACCGTTTGATGTTTCTATTTTCTCTGAACAGCAACATTATCTTGATTTTTTGTAATACTTCTAGTTTTATGTGTATTATCAACTTTTCACTTTGCATTTTTGTTTCACAGACCCTCCTTTATCCCACATTACACAGCCAGGCCTTAACATGGGGTGCGTGAGAAACAAATTTAATTAGTGCTTAGGTAAGCGCTGAAGGTCGGCGTAGTGTCCGGGGATGAGATAAGTATTCCAGTGATTCAAATCAACTATCCAACCTGCATGGCGTTCGAAATCCACACATTTTGCCTAAATCCTGTTGCTGAGTTTGAAAATACTGTCTTTTTTACGGCACGAGAAAAGTGATCGATTGTGGAATACCATCTAATAGGTTGAAGTTGCATTCGAAGAGAAAAGTTTGATTTATTTTAACTTTCTGTATCAAAATTTGAAATCATTGAGGTTTCCTCGGTGACGAGCACTAACACCATTTGTGCATCCAGAAGATTGGTTATTGAATCAGTGCCGATTTTAGAAGATTCGCTTTAGTAATGCATACAGTATGAGTTGGGAAAAGAACCTATGTTCAATTTCTATTTCTCCCTTAAGATTTGTTATAATTTCAGAGGTAGGGTTGAGTGGAGAAATCCTTAGTGGCACTAGGCATTCTCAGTCGGTATAATGACCTGCTAACCACCTCCAGGGTGTTTGGCAGATGGTGAGTTTTCACATACTATGTGATCCTAGGTATGCTGCTTATTTTTTGCGAAAAATTCTTTCAAAATCCTCCAATTTTCGCGGATGATCCGATGAAGTATCCAACACAAAGGCCATGTAAAATTACAATCCAAATTCATCAGCATATTTTCGGGTTTTCTTCCGAGTATGTTGGCTTAACACAGAATAACCTTCGACCGTAAGACACTGATAGGAGAATCAGTGACGCTACCTGCAGATTTCATAAGAGCGGATTTTTTTAGTTTTTGGCCCGGAGAACTTTATTTTTCGTGACATAGTGTGGAAGTTATGCATTTTTCACTGATTATTAGTCACTGAGAGTTAAAAAAGTTGTCACTGATTTAAAAAAATTGTAAATTAGTCGGAAATTAAGGGTAGTAATGGAATTTCAATCAAGCTACATCAGATTTATTTACTGGGTGTTTTTTGGAAGTCCTCGTCATCCATTCTATTTTCTACTGAGATTTCCGCCTTCATCACTAAAACCCTTGTCTTTTTTACTGACTGGATTATACTCGATCTGTTACGCCTTCCATGAGTGGGTATTTGTGTGCCGAGAAATGGTAAATATATTGTCGTGACCGAGAGACATGGTTGGGTAAATTTCAATCCTCCCGTCATAACTTTCCTCTCTAAATCCTCGCTGAGGTCGATCAAGGGGAACGTATCCACGCGGATAGGCGACTGGAAATTTAATTTTCTTGTACCGTCTAGTCGCTGACGGCATTTGTCCTTTCCCAGTAGAGGTTGTCTCCAACTGTCCTTATGCTCTCCAATGGGTATCTTCTGGTGTTACCAATTGGCAGTGCCGGGCAAAAAATATTTATTTCGATTTGTCGCTTTTCTGATGCGCATCGTGTAGTAGATGGGTTGACTGCGTTCCTCTATTTAAAACAAATTTTTTATTAATATTTCTGCTCTCCCCGTAGGAATAACAAATTTAAAAATATGTACTTTCTTATTGCTACTCTAATTTATTTAAGCATAGCATATAGCATAGCCTCAGACAAGATTTTCGAAATATATTAAGGTGACAAAAATATGCATAAATCATGTCATATGGACAGTATTTAGAGCGGAAAGTTTTGGCTTCTACCGACAGGTATCAGGAGCACCGCATGTGTTACATCGTTTCATCATAAGGAACTAGGGTACTCCTACGTATTATATGCATCATTGAATGTTTCGTACGATCACTTCGTTAAATATGTTGGAGTGTTGTAATTTTCTCTACCTCTATCTCTGATTGAAACATTTTACATACTTCTTGTAGGATTTCAGACCGTTCAAATGGCTATAAGATGAATGCCTCTAGTATGTAATTAGTTTTAACGCCAAAAATACTTTGTAGGATAAAGGTATTCATTGAGCGTTTCTTGAATATTAATTTTAGTTTTCAATATAGAGCCACTCTCTTTTCGCATGCTCGTTATATGCAGGTTACCGACAAAATATCATACGTTCCCACCTAGGGGGTAAAGTTAAATAGTCATCTCCCCTCTCAGAAAGGTATATTTTTTGCTCCATGTATTACCAATGTGTTTAAATTATTTATCAAAATATCGAATTTATGCGCTGTGCAAGTTAGTAATTACTCTTAATAAATTATTTTTGCTCCATATTTCGTTCTCGCTGAATAGATAGTAGCTAACTTCCGTATCCAATATTTGGGCTGAAAGATGCAAGATGCCTCGCCACTTATATTTTTGGGTATCTTTTTAACTCTGCCACCCTAACGAGGGAGTTTATTTTCTATTAGAGGCGGTAATCGGGTGTGTTCAATTCATAGGCTGAAAATTCATGGTATTTTGTCATGTAATATTTACGATTTCATGTTCTTTTTTGGTATCAGCTCTCAGAAAAAAATGTCTCCCGATATTTATTTCCCTGGAGAGGGGCATTGACTAGTGAAGATATTGATTTCGTGCTAGAACATCGATGATAATGACCGACTCCGGAAAAGTCACTGGTTATATAACTGATAAAACGCTATTTTTATTTAGGGGTAAACATGGAAGAAGCCGTATAATGCCCTTTTTACGTAAGAAGGCTTCGCGCATGCATACATACCATTGAAATGGGGAACTCATGTTGGGTTTCTGCCTTTCGTGCTGTGTAGCTCACCTCCTATATTTGTCCTTGGCAGTTTCTCCTCTATCTTGGCTAAATCCATTCTCTTACGACTACGCTTACTTCCGCTCGGCTGCTTTCCGGCTTTAAGCTGGGGGATTTTCCATATATTCTGATCAGGCGAGTACGATCAATGGCCGTTTGCGGTTTTTAAGGTCATTCACTGGTTGGCAGTCGTGGTCATCTGGAATAGCGTCGTTTTTCTATCCTCGGCGTTGAATGTAATGCTCTAATGTTGATAGATGAGATGTAGATTGGATTGTGTTTACCGATGCGTGTAAGGTGTAGCGGCGTACTAAACCTTGAATTCATCGTGTTCCCGCATCACTCGCGCTCGGCCTATCTTTTTTCGTGTCATATGTTTTTTTTAAATAATTAAGCTATTGCTTTGAAATTTTCAGGATATGTTGGGGAGACCCTGTCAAAATTTGTTTGTATCTCAAATTTGAAAAATACCTCACTGTTTTCTCACCGTTATATGATTTATTTTTGATATCGGCAAATGTTGAAAATAGTCAATTCAATGCATCATTTATTTTTTGAGATGATATTTAAAGCTATAAATTGATTGAACTTCCTTAAAAATACAAAATGCGACCAATTTGTGAAGGAGTTTTTCATCTTTTTTTACTGTATCTCTGGAGATCGCAAACCATTAATCACGTGTATTGCGGCTCTGATCCTATTTTACGTACACCGAAACATAATGTTATTAAACTTGCCTATTGCACTTTTGAGATTTTTCTCGTAGCGCGTGAGCCATCTCTCTTTCACTTTTAATGCTCTGTCAACTTGTTCTAGGATTATGGTTAAGTACATCTCTTTTTCCTTTGATTAAAGTCTGGCGATCATAACTCGCTCTTTTGTGGTCATAAAATGTGGGTCCTTAATATTGTATATTATTTGTAGCTGAGGTTAACTTGTTTAGTGTTAGGAGCTTCTCGCTCGAATTTTATCCTAGTCGCAATAAAATCTCACGTGTATCTTACCATCGAATTTAAGGACCAAATCAAGTAATTTTCCCTTCACAGTACTCAGTACTTTGCTTGTATTCTTGTATTGAGAGAAATGTTGTACCATATCAACTCATGGAGCTAGTCTATGATGTCTATTCTGTGGCGTAGGCGGATTAGACGGTCGGCCTTGAGTAAGCTTTAAATCAATTTTATCGAAGTAGCTATATGAATGTTGTTCTCTTGAATTGTTCTACTTCGCTTTAGCATATCTTCCAATTGCTGATATTCATTTTGATGATTTAACTAGCTCTTTGAATGAAATTTGGCGTTCCTCGTACATGTCTCATATTTATATATTCGAAGCTTTTTTCTTGAACTAGTTTCATTTAAATGTTTCGGTTCTGAATTTTTAGGCTTATCAGAGCTTATTTTGCGGTAGACGCGCCGACTTTGATAGTGAGAGACACTTCTGAGTTTACAATGAAGGACAAGATAAGATAAAAGAAGTTCAAAGAATAGCGTGAAGAGATAAGTGTCTTGAGAAATTGACTTTATCAAGGTATTTCCTAGCCTCTGTATTTGAATTTTACGGTCAATGTGCGATATGTGCATGCACTGTAAACTATTACGCGTATAAAATATTTTTCCGTGGCCTCCCAAAGCCCTACCAAATAGCCTTTTTACCTGAGAAGTATTAGTGGACTTTCAAAGGTGCATTTTCCCCTAACGAAAAATTACTCCTGCATTCCTCCTCAAATGATCTAGCGTTCTCAAACTGAACTGTACTGTAAACTATTACGCGTATAAAATATTTTTCCGGGGCCTCCATAAGCCCTACCTAATAGCCTTTTTACCTGAGAAGTATTAGTGGACTTTCAAAGGTGCAATTACCCCTAACGAAACATTACCGCTGCATGCCTCCTCAAATGATCTAGCGTTCTCAAACTGAACTGTTTCCAACTGTGCGTTCTATTTTCATTTTCGCGTATACAATCTCTAAAGTTAATACGCTACAGCAGGTGTCGGTAACCCACGTCCTTCAAATACTATTAGCCATTATTTATTTTAGTACTTCTGCGATGACGAAAGTGCTTTAGAGGAGACTCGATTGTTTGAATGTAAAAAGTTTCTCAGTCAATCAGTGCTTCAATTCGAAAATTTTTTTATAAGTGGGGGTAGGTGCTGACGTGAATTTCTCGCATTCAAGGTGGAGGAGGAAAGTTCCTTTCACCGCCCTCGTCGCAAATCGTGGTTTTTTTATTAGGGGGTGTCGGAAGGCTTCTCCTTGGATTTCAACCAAGGAATCAATGATCTAGAGCCAGGTGCTCTTCTCTACAACTAGGCCACCACACTCTACGTAGGGCATAAATTATTTTGTAATTGCAAATATCAAGTTGAGGTAGTGGTATTTACGTTGCACGTAGCCGTTCGAATTTGAGCACGCGGTCTGCTGCGTTAAAAGGGTTATCGAACTCTTGACTGGCAGAGAAACCCTGGGGTGAGAGTGCGGGGAAGTCCGTGATCATCTTTGCATGCCTTGGCACGTGCTTATTATATTTGTATTGGTGCTCCAACTTAGAAGCCATAGGTCAAGTATGTATACCTCGCTTGTGTAAATTCTCTATTTTTTGTTAATTCGGAATGTTCCTACTTGCAATAAGGCGTGATGCTTTATGATAGTGATGATGTATCCCACCTTTGTCAATGAAAAAACGCTTTTAGTTATCAAAATAATAGACAAATCCCATTCTCTTGTTTTCATTCTATAGATTGATTGCAACCTCTTCCGTTTGTTACTCCTCAACTTCAGTACTCACTGCAGTACTCAACAGCTATCCTTGCGTAGGATTTTTCCGTTGGCTTTGCTTTGAAAAAATATTTTATGAATGTGAGGAATAATAATCCTGTACGTAACTTTTATTGGGGAAAGTAACTTTACGTTCGTCAATTCCTCGGTAAATTCAATATTAACATATATTTCATTGAAACACTGTTTTCCGCGTTAGGGCACTGAACCCATTTATTTTGTTTGAAAATAATGATCTACCTTACAAGCGTTGCAATGTTTATAGCGGTGGTGATTTTCGTGTTCATTAGTCAGAAATATTTAATTTGGGGGTGTCTCAATGGTGAATGTTTGGTGAAACATTAAGTTCAGCTTGGGGTATTGAGAAATTTTGAATAGAGAAGTGTTGGAACTATTACTTCCTTTTCATAGTTGAGTATTTCTTCTCTTTTGCATCCTTAATAACCGTAATCTATCCATCCTTAACAGGTTATTAAGGACGTAAAAGAGGATAAGTACGTAACTATGATATGGCTAGCAGATAGGAGAGCGGAATGGAAAGCTACATCAAACCAATCTTCGGATTGCTGACTTATGATGATCATGTAGCATGTAAAAATGCAAGTGTATCTCGGTATTATTTTATTATTAGCAAAGGGTACTATTCAGTCCTTAACCACGTTTCTAAGATTAAAGCCCGTTAGTAGCAACTCAACTTAGCGTAACTTGAATAAATACCTCTCAGACATACAAGTGAAATATTATACCAATCTTATTATTCTAAGTCCATGTACCAATCACATCTCAGAGCGTGCATGGATCATGAAATGAGCTGAAGAGAACTTTCAACAGTTCACATGGCTGTCGGTAGATACTACTACCGTCCTGTTATTGGCTACAATTTTAGTTAAAATTTATTGCAATTCAAAATTAATGTACGCTGCTAGTGAATCAGTTGATGCTCTTTTCAAGTTTTCAAGTCCTTAGTTACGCCAAGACAAGTTCGTAATAATGATTGTTTGCGGTCGATTCTTTGTGGGAATCCATTATCACAGATAAATATATTAAATTTACAAAATTCCATTCAATGTGTCTATTAATGACTATTTCTAGTATATGTATATTTCACTGCGGTTCAGTTTCAGTTTTCAGTCTTGATGATGCCGCAGAGCAGTTATATATATTGACAAGAATAAATTATTGGTATACTGAGTGGAATTCTACAAATGGGAAATGAATGAATAAACTTTGTTAGGTTCACTAATATATTTGAAAAAGTACGACCTTGGTTTCATAACATGGTTACATCTTCAGGTTATCTTATGTTATTTTTATGAATTCCGGGTCGTTTTTTTTCAGGTATACTAGAAACCTATCTAACTCATATGAAATCAAAATTTATGAAAATCAAGTTGGCCATAATGTGAGGCATGATGGCCTGATGAAGGCAATCGTTGAAGGACAAGTGGAAGGGAAGAAGGGCAAGGGACGGCCCCGAATGAGTTCCATAGGACGGGTCATAAAGGATGTTAAAGCGAAAAAATACGTCGCTATGTAAAGGTTAGCGGATAGGAGAGAAGAATGGAGAGCTGCGTCAAAGGAATCAATCTTAGGATTGTTGACTAATGATGATGATCAAATTTTATGGAATAATGGGAAGATTTCACAAAGTTAGGCCTGAAATCATCAGTTATGAAATTACAAAGTTTAGTCACTTTTCTGTCGAGTTAAGTTGTTGTGAACGAAGCCAAACTCTTTTTAAATGTGGAATTTATTCTTTGATATCCGTTCCCGCATCATCCACGAGCGATTGAAGGAGAGTATTGAATGAGTAGTGCGAGGCATAGAATTCAACATCATCTCCATCGAGTTCCTTGGCACGTGCGGCGTTAGGAATCCTCCGCACGGGGCTTCGAAATGCGCCCGCCACGTTCCCTTGGCTGGAGGACGCGCCTTTTTGGAGAGCAGTTCCCTTTCCGGTGCCACGGACGAGGAGGAGTAGGAGGAAGGTGCCATATTTTTAGATGCACCGTCGGGGGAGGAGTGGGAGATAGATTTAGGTCGTGCAGCGAAACGCACCGCTCCGCGTGTGCTTTTGTTTTTCTTTGGCGCTTCTCTGAGGTTCGGCCGTGAAGCAACTCGAGGTACTACCACATGCCATATTTTTCCATTAAAAATCGGAAAATGCTAGTGTAAAGTAGATTCACAAATTTTTACTATATATTTCTACTTTGTATTTTCGTATTCTAGATTATATTGCCTACAAAATGAACACTTAAGTAAAACTTGTAAAAGAATGTATTTTACTGTCCTCAGCCGTAGTTATTGGGACTTATCAGTGGTTCGGCACCTCACGTGACATATCTGCTTCAAGCCGAAGGCACGTGTAGTTTCTTTCGGTCAATGTTGTGGGAAGTACAGTCATATTATGTATTATTATTTTGTTAAACGCTGTCCCTCCAAATTTTGGCTGGCGCGGTTGAAGTCCAACAGTAATTTTATTTTTTGGAATATATTGGTTTCTGCTATCCTACCAGTTGTGTATGAAAAGCCGCCTAACTTGGGTGCGAAGAGAGCAATTGCCCGACGTGTTGAAATATTTGTAGATCACATAATCACCGATTGTATGAAGCACTAGACGATATACGAACGCTTTTTCAATTCCAATGAGCAAAGAGAATCTGTCGAGGTAAATTAAGCTGGTGTCCTAACACCCCCGCCACACGCCTATTGTGGTGGCCTTCGGGGTAGCATGTAGATAGAGAATAATCTTAAGTGATGACCCAAAAGATGTGGAGTGTGTAATCATGATATTCCATGAGGCATGCCTGTTCTTTTAGATAAAAAAAAGGGATTTGATAAATACGTAATTTACATACTGCCGTACAATTTAAGATTGGGGCCTACATTATGTGTGCCAAATTTTTAGTGAAGTTTGCATGTGTTTTGATTAGCTAAGCGGTGATCTGTGCGGCCGCGTCACTTATAGCGCATCCGAGGACGCGGATAATAATTCGATAGGCGATGACGCCTCGACTCTTGAAAAGGGATTAACCCAGTTTCGATTCTTGCGACCTTAGGGAGCAGTGAGTCCATTATCAAGTAGAATATACGCTTGGCTTTCAGATAAAGCGTCTGGCGTCGGCTTGTGGATGCTCTTGTGTTCATAATTGTTAGGGAACAATTGATTATCTAATTACATATAAATGTATTGATCCTTCTAAAGATAACGATGTTGTTGCATATTTTACAAACTTGGGTTTTTGCAGTAAATTCGTCATGTTTTGCTCGGATCAGTTGATATATTTCAAAGTAATTAAGGCAAAAATATAACTAATCTAGAGCGAAATCAATTACTTCTTTTGAAGTTTACTCGCAGAGGATGTTCTCAGGCTCTAACGTTTGTTTGTACTTTGTATCGACAGCCAGGGAAGTCATAGTTTGGGCCATGCTCTAGGTAAATATTGAGTAGGTTTTCAGGAACCATTTAAAGATTGCCCAAAATTACATTGTAATATTAGTCAGGCAAGTCAATGGTGTACTAGCGAAAATAATATTCATCTTTTAGCTCTGGTAAACTGTATTCAAGTATCTAGCACTTTACAATATTTCGGAGGCCAGAGGAAGATTTTTCGTCGTCTCCGCGGTCTGCAAGGACGATTACAAAATCAACACGTTTTCTTAAGGGAAAAAATGTTCCTCTGCGAGCAATGGAAATGAAGAAAGCATCGACACCTGTAGTGTGGTAAAAGTGACAAAAATGTTTGAGAAGCTGATTTTTTGTATTGGTAAGTGAGATCGATGTGGAGGGCGATGATTTTATTTAATTACGTCCACCTTTTTCGTTTCCTAGTATATGCCTTATGATTGAATTTGATTCTTTTGGCTGGCATGAGTTATACTGGTACTGAAAATTGTGTTAGAAGGAAGAATTTCAGGTTAGAATACGGGGTAAGTGAAAGGGAATGCCAATTTCCTTTCATTCTATTGTAAATTAACAAAGGTAGAAAAATTCAGGAGAGACCAGCGGGGTGGATCGCAAAATACGCCATGTAACCTAGCCTAACCAGTAGAAGCTGTGTTAATGCTAACATTTCCATTTGGTATCAAATTTATTGGATTATTTCCTCTTTTATTTTTTCATGGAATTTTATCGTATGCTTACTTTCATGCAGTACATGTTTAAGTACTGTAAAGGTGCATGGACGGAGAGGAATGTCGATTAACGTGCTTCGCTATGTTTCCTCCTCATCAATTATGTATGCGGAGTTCCCTGAAAGCCATTTTTCCTGGAATTGTTATAAATAGGGGTTTATAAAGGATATCTTAAAAGAAGAAATTGTTAAGTTTCACCTAAACTTAAAATTTACTCCATCGACAGACCTTGCATCCTAGAATTGGCCAATTGTTTCTCTTGGACAAATCTTTTTTGGCGATAAAATTGTGAAATGTCATAAGGAGGTAGTTGGTTTTTAAGGGAAGACTTTCGAATGAATTGCAAATCTTATGTATATATTCTTGCACCTGCATCCTGACCTACTTAAGATCCCCGCGATCTATTCGTGTGTTGTGAATTTTATCTGCGTGCATGTGACCCTGCTGCGCAAGGGTGTCTGACGATTGCATTTTTGGCCCCCAGCCAAGATCATTAGATTCTCTCTATTGTTCTTTGCTGGTTGGAAAGGAGGAAGAAACGTCGAAATGTCTGTTTTGTGTGTAGGTTATTGTCTCATGCTAGTTTTATTGCATTATATTGTGGTGCTTCGTAAGACGGATTACTTTCTTATCTTTGGTAAACAGTTTTATGACCTTTAACTCTGCAATTATATTTTCCGATGTGGTTTAGCTTGGCTAAAATTTACAACCAACACCTTCGCCTGCTTTTGATATCTTGGTGAGTAAAGTTTTTCTAGAGGTGGTAAATATCGGTTAGCGGGAAAGAAAGGGAATAAAGTGAATGTACAAGAAAAATAAAAGGAAAAAGAATGTCATAGGGTGATATTAATTATGAATTAAGAATAGAGCCGATATTAAGTTACCCGGTACCAAACCGTCCGTCCGTAGCAATGGCCTAGTATGAAAATATCTATCATTTGTCATCGTCTTTTTTCTTTAACTTTTTTTAAAGAAAGTGCTTTCATTTTAGTGAAGTTTAATTAATACTCTAAAGGGTGATCATTCGGTGATTAAACTCGTGAGTAAATGTGGTTAGGTGATGATGAATCTCACCTCGAACTAAATCATAGGTGTGTGAATTTCACAAATGCTGTGTGGGGGGACCAGTCCTGGGGACATCATGGGGTTGTTCAGTTATTTCCCTCGGATTTGACCTTGGAACCCTGCTATCACCATTCCCTCGCGTCTCACTCTTGGCCATCACGCTCCCTAAGGCCTGATGTAAGAGCAATTAGTGAAAGAAACAGCGTTATCTTAATATATTCATTTATTTTTACTGATAAAATTAGTCCCTTGGATTAGAAATCTCTGCGACACCGTCGTTGATATAGAATTTATTATTATTTTATTAAATTATAAGGTATGGTGAAGTCTCTCTTCATTTTTGTCTTCGTTATCAAATTGAGTTTCAGTAAGTAGTTTTTAGTATCAGAGTGAAGTGATTCGAACGATTTTCATTTTTTTAGTTGATATAAAAATGGAGAGAAGAATGTAATCCACATTCTTCTGGTTATCTCATAGGATTCCTTCTCTACAGCAGCATCTTCTCCCTTCTTATTCCTGCCAATCCAATGCAAAGAGCCGCGCCCACAAGTCCAGCGTTCCCCTCGGGCACTAACTTCCCTCAGGTTTTTTCTTCCATTTGGCGTTACTAAAGATAAATGATGCCGAAATTAATGATAAGTAATCAGAGTTGCAAGTGAAGCTTTCCTTTCTTCTATAAGCTCAAAGCTAGGGAGATATCGTATTGAAGGTCGCAAATATTTTTGACTGATTTACCTGTTAGGGCGGAAAAAAGAGTTACCTTGATCTTGAGTAGTCCGGTAAAATAATCGTTTTGGATTCTCAAGTACCAGATCGGAAAATACATATAATTTTCATTACCATTTTGTTCTTTTAGTGCAGCTGTGTGGGCAAAAATTCACGGTGAGCGTTTTATTTTCAGGAGTCTTCCAGTCGAAACGAATTCAATACGAATCGAATCCGATGGAATTAATTGATTAAACTTGTCTTATTTGTATAATTACCATCACCATCACTCACTCAGCGATGCTACCGAAAGATTGGTTGCGATATTCTTAAGCATGCTTATGAAAATTATGACATTCAGTTCTGCAGTGAGATTAATTATTGAATTTCGATCTGTGATCGAGCGCTTGATATCTGTGTCTCGACGGAGTATTGTTTTTGAGAAGGTTATAATATGATTTAGTCTGGCGGAGCATCAAAGTTCCTGTTTAGTGATAGGGAATGGAAAAAGAATTGAGTACAGTTATCTTGAATTATAACCCTAAATATTATTGTATTGTATATTGTATTGAATATTGGCAAATAGTTCCATTATAGTTTAAGCCACGATGCGGTTGCTGAAGTCTTCGAACTTTCGGGCTGTCCTCTTTAAAGAAGCTCCCCGATGTTACCTGGTATAGAGTTTGGCAAAATTATTTTTTTCGTTTGATTTCAGTGTGTTAACAAAAGTTTTCTTTGAAAACGTTTTTTTCCATAGTAGCCTTAAAAAAAGGCTGACTAAATTACATGTACTCTCCTTTGTTCCTGGTTATATGCATTCTTTATTACTTGTTTACTTTCTAGTTGGAGGGGAACCAAGGTTACAAATAAATCTTACCAGGTTTTTTGCCTGCTCTCGTTGAGAAATTACTAACCTCCCCGTGTAAGCAATGACGTGGATTTCGCGTCATCTCTTAGTGTAACTCTTAGGTGTGCGAGGCGAAGAATGGACTGCTCGGCAAAGTCGAAAACGGCGTGGGTGGCAGATGGGAGGGGGGACACATGCGCCAGAGACTCTAATTTTAAACATTTGGCTGCGCGGAGGGAATCTGAAGTAACTGCGTCGTGTCACGCGAAGGCGGAACGTGCCTTTTGTTTATTTTCCGAAGGAAAAACTTCGCGAAAGACGTTCGCTTCCTATGATCCTCATTATGGCCGACAAGAAGAAGTGTCACTCGCTTCAGTGAAATGAAAATGTTTAATTTTGAGCATGATGCATATGTTTTGAACGACGTTTTCGCGTATAAATTTTCTCAGTTCTATGCCCGATTCCTGTCGGCAACTTCCTCCTCTAGACGTACCTGTCCTTCCACACTCGTTTTGTATTTCCCGGAAGATGGTGAAAAAGGTGTTAAGGCATACAGCGTCAGACACTGCTAGCCACCTCGGGGTGTTTGGCAGGGGTGAATATTTTTACCAAGTATGCACTATGCTACATTTTTCACATTTTAGGCATGTTATGCAAGTAAGTATATCATCCTAAGTTTGTATTTAATGTCAGATGTGGACAATTTCCCTGTAGTTGCTCGTTTAGTGCAGAACCCCCTGCACAAAACCTGCTGTTTTATGTATAACTTCCTAGGTGCATAAATACAGGCTAAAATTGATCGAGCAACCCCTAGATTGCTCGAAAATATTCATAGATCCAATTAAAAGTAGCGGGCGTAACTTGGTGGAAATCCGTAATCGCAGGAATAGAAGGATCAACAACTTTGCTATTTCCACATAGTAATTAATTGTTACCACAGAGTAACATTATCAAGGCCACCTTGATAATGTTACTCTGTAACGAAACCATGGTCGGTGTCAATAAATTACTATGTGGAAATAGCAAAGTTCTTGATCCTTCTATTCCTGCATTCATAGATCCCTCAATGGGCAATGGGAACTGTAATATTATTTTTCAGTGGGACTAGGGGAAAATACTTGTCAAATCTGCTTTTTAAATTTAAAATTGTCGCACTATTTCAAGAAGAGAATAAGTGAATCATGGGATTAGTGATTATCTTTTACAATTACCGTCAATCCCATTACAATTTTATTCCAGGCATAAATGAATCAACACATTCATGTCGTTAGTAAACTGAGGCAAATTCAACTCATGTTAATTCTTTGTGAATGAAATTTTTGTCAGCTTATCCGAACAAGAACAATTCTCTGGAGAATACGTGAGCATTATCGGAAGTGCTCGTATTTTCCATGTGTCACGCTCTCCACTCTCATACCTTTGGCATTTCCTTTGTTTACACTGTCTTCCCTTGTGATGCTCGTGGCAAGTACACGTGTGAGTAAGTTGGCATGATATTTTATAATTAGAAGTGAATTACGGTTTAAGTTAGGTGGAAATGTAAGCTTTAGCACCTTTGGTAAAACTTTATACTTGTGAGGCCCTTATCTTACGGCACGAGTCATACCTTCATCTTTGATAATATCCGAAATACATTCAATTCATCCAACAAAACTTTTTTCGAAAAATATTTCGATATGAGCGTCATATCTGGAAGTATTATTTTAAAATCAAGGAAACATAAGGTAGCATGTAATTGATATTTTTACTGTGGGAGGCCTAGTGAGGTGTTTACATTAGCTACTGCCGTTGGTCCCCGGATTCAGACACCCATGAAGCCCTCGGTCACCTCCAAAATAAATCGCGTTGCGAGGTGGTTCAGTGAAAGATACTCGCCCTACTACAGAGAATTTGTTAAAATTAACCTCCTTTAGCTTTAGGGTGAGCTCTACCCTCACCTATTCAAACCAATCTTAGGGTTGAAACACTCAGTGAGTGATACATATTTCGTTATCTCAGACTAGTGGTAAATATTTACAAGCTTTCTCTTTGTACGATACGAAATTTGTACGATATAAATGTTTAGGAAATAATTTGATATGACAGTATCTAATAATTCTCGATTTAATTCATGCATTCGTTTTGAACAGTGATTGTGATGCTCGTGGGGCCCTTTCGAGCCATCCTAAATTGCTTTTGTTATTGTAAGTAAATTACTTTGTCTCAGTAAGATGGTCAAAAGAGCTGCCATATCTTGCCATCATGCTTCGTGGCCTGAAGGAGGTGATTACTAGGTAATAATTCCGCTAACCTTGTCGAAGAGGAAAGTTAATGATGCCAGAAGTGCAGTAGGGATATTTTTGTAGAATTATTAGAGGCTAACTTAGCCTTTTGGGTTTTAGAATTATTTATTATTGAAAAATGCAATGTTTCATTCCAATTTCATGCCACCTTCTCAAAATATGCTTACCCTTAGAATTGCATTCGAATGACGTATAATTGAATGCAAAGCAAAACTTGAGCAGTAACTTCCGTGCGTGAAATGCGCACTATTATGCTAGCCATGCATTGTGTCACATTGGGTTTTGTTCAATGTGCTGAGTTAACGATAGCATCTCGCCTTTGAAAAAGTCACGTCATGTATGACTCACATAAACTGCTTCGCTACGAACCACGATGAACTTGCTCCGTGGCTTCGTAATTGAGTGACGTACACGCGGATTGAAGCCTTAGGCAATGGGCTCGTTCACAATTTTTTAATTTTTGTCGATAGCGATAGAGCTTGAAATTCAAAGAGGCCCTTATTTTTCTGTTTAACCATCCCTTGCGTTTTTCTCGAACTATTCGCGGCAAAATATCGATCGCTGATGAGTTCATGACGTCGTGGACTCTTCTACATCTACATAATACCCTGCGAGCCACCTCTAGGGTGTTTGGCAGGGGGTGATCAATCACCAGCATGCAGCATGCATTTGGACTCCCACATGCACACCACACCGTCCAAAGAACGTCCCGTATAATAACAAACTATACTACTATATGCTGTTAGAAATAGAATAGAAATTCAGAAACATGCAGTAAGTTTTACATAGGTTAGTAGGCTACACTACAAGTCATGCAATCTATTTACGCGTTCTATTGCTGCCGTTATAATCTCTTATTGATCGTGGAAAAAATGACATTCGGAATCTGTCTGTTCTGCAATCTATCTCTCTTATTTTATTTATATGATCTGATCTTCCGTAGTACGTTGGCGTCCGCAAGATATGGTTAACTTCGTCAGATAAGACACTGCTCTTGAATTTATCTAAAAGGTTTAGTCTATTTTTCAATCTACGGTCCGACAGAGATTCCCATCCGAGTTTATCTAAGAGGTCAGTTACACTAACAAGACTATCGTGACGACCTTTCACATACCTGGCAGCTCTTCTTTGCACGCGTTCTAACTCTGTTATTAAGCCTTTTTCATGAGGGTCCCAAACACTGGCAGCGTATTCCAGATGTGGCCTAACGAGGGAAAAGTAGCTAATTTCTCTCACTTTGTCGTCGCACTTTCCTAATATTCTTTTAACAAAACCCATTTTACGATTAGCTTGACCGGTTATTTCTCGAATATGTTTATTCCACGATAGATCATTATTGAGTCTAACCCCTAGATATTTCACGGATTCAACTGCCTTTAACTGGGTGCCCCGAATGATATAGTTATGCTGTAGGGAGTTATTCTTCTTCCAGAAATTCATTACGACGCATTTTTCCAAATTTAATTCTAACTGCCAAGCATCGCACCAAGCTTGGATAGCAGCAAGGTCATTCGTTAGTTCATCTATATCTTTGCTGGAACGGATTTCTCTGTAAACTACAGCGTCGTCTGCAAATAATCGTAACTTACTCTGCACTACTTCGCCAATGTCGTTTATATAAAGAAGGAATAGGAGTGGGCCAATGACACTACCCTGAGGAACGCCAGAAGTAACTCTAACCTCATTGGAGACTGCACCGTCTAATACTACTCTTTGGACGCGGTCGCTCAAAAATTCTCTAATCCAGGAAATGACATCTTCGTCTAGACCATAAGATTTCAGTTTTATTATTAACTTTCCGTGGGGTACTTTATCAAATGCCTTTTTGAAATCAAGAAAAATCGCGTCTACTGGAATGCTGTCTTCCCCGGAGACTAAAATATCGTGGGCGAAAAGCGCTAACTGAGTTTCGCACGATCTGCTTTTCCTGAATCCATGTTGATTTCCCATTAATAAGTTTTACGCGTCTAGATGTTTCATTACCGAGCTGACTACGATGTGTTCAAGGACTTTGCAAGAGATGGACGTTAAAGATATCGGCCTGTAATTAGATGGCTGTTCCTTGTCTCCACTTTTAAATATTGGCGTTACATTAGCGATTTTCAAGTCATTAGGTACTTCGTGTTGCTTGATGGATTTACTGAATATTAACTGATTAACTCTTGCCGGGGGGCTCACAGCTTCTCCTACGCTTCTGGGCCTTGTCTCACGTGGTTCTTTGTCATAATCGCTCTTATGAGCTATTCTTTCCGTCAAAGATCAGGCCTCTAGGAACGATTCACTGAACCAGAATTTAACGACGTCATTAACTCACGAAAAATAGACAGAAACTCTAGTCTTTTTATCATTTTAAAGTTATGAGAAAATGGCTTAATGAGGAAGACTTTTCGTCGCCATGACTTAAATTTCCCATAAATTTACGGAATTATATTATTTAAGTGCTATTTCGGGTCTGAAAGAAAGACAGTATTGCACTCATGAAGGCCAGTGGAAGGAAGCTGCGATTTAACCACATGGAATCCTTACTGGAGAATTATATTGGTTTTAGATCTACTTCCTTTGGCCTGGTAAAAATATTTTAAAATTTATTGCTTTTCCAATACGTTATATTGGGGTTTAAAGTGCATTTTTTGTTGAATTTACCTACCTGAAAATCAAGTGAAATTTTAGTTAAGATTGCGTTGTGTTCATCAAAAGTATTGGTATCATGTGATTACTATCGGGCCTAACTCATTATAAAACACGAAAAGGTGGGATTTCAAAGGATTTGTTTATTGCTCATAATTAACAGCAAAAATGTTTATTATATCAAAATAGTATTGGGAAAAAGCATTGGTGTAGTTTATTGTCTATATTTTTCTCTCATACCTCTCAGCGTAATCAATTATCAGATGAAGTATTTAAGCTCCTAGGAAAATGAAAAACTAGTGAAACTTTTTATCGGCATCAAGTATTGAAACTTCACTCTTTCCGATAGTTCCTACGCTTTTTCTCCTGATGCAATATGCCTATTCAAATGTGTAGTTTTCAAGTTACGCTTGGCTCCAGAATCTCATCTTAAACGATTGCCCTAATCATGAACTTACCATTATGAGCGTCAGATATTTAAGCATTGCTTACATTTTATGGCATGCAGTAGATAGAAGATAACGTCAGTCTTGGCAGAATTTAATGAAGAGTAATATTCGTAAGAACCGAACGGCTTTTCCGTTTTACAGGTTATCAATATACCATGCAAAAGTATGCACCTGAATATCATGGACATTTCCTATAAAATATGTTGTGCAGATGTTTTGAGAGAAATGAAATCAAGACCTACATTTTTCTTTGTTTACATTCTTAAAAGAGGTGTCGAATTTATATAACCCTCTTTTGTTTTACATAAAAAATAAACGAATAAAAGAAGCAAAAACTGAAAATAAAAATAAAATAAATCAAGAAATTAATTATTTTAAATTGACTCGAGTTATTCTTCGCCCCACTTCACTAAGTGGAGTGGTTTGAAATAGCTGTTTTACGCGTGCAAACGGGACTTGTGATGAAATTTTGCTCGAACCCATTGTTTTAATACTCGACGAGCGTGCTGCGCCCGCTCCCAGCGGGCTTCCCCCGCTCTTTTCAGTGCAGGTCCACAGAGGGATAGGCGCGTTTCTAATTTTAAAATGTAGAAAAAAATGCAGGGTCTTATGTACAAATTTTATTGGAATGTTCATGTACAAATTGAGGTCAGAGGACATCATTAAACACAAAATTGGAAGTAATTACACTATCCTCTGTTAAACGCACATGATAACTCATACTTACGTATCAACAGGAGACTTGAATGTGGAATCAGCCGCATTTTGTTATAAGTTATTTAAAGAATGCGAGATATTGTTGCAAATGAACAAATGTATCAGTTTGTGCGCCGTTAACGTCAGGAATATTTACCGTTTATTTTAATTATTTAAAAACCAATTTTAGGAAACAATAGCAATATATAGGAGGTAATATATGCCGTCACATGTTCTCTGATAAATTCTGTGCATTTTGGTACCTCATTTGTAGAGTTTGGTTGCGTATAAGTTGAGAAAAAGGTATCTATGCAGTAGAAATAATAAAGAAGATTGAAGGTGTCTTTCCCTATAGTCAGGTATGTGCACGAAGCACATGAAGCACGGTAGGAAATGGTGGAGCTGTCGAACGGTAAAAAAGATTGACGTCACTAAATGCAGTCAACTCTCTCTGCAAAGGGAGCGCTCTTTAGCCAATTTGCGAGCGGGTGTGGTTGAGCAGTTCTTAAACCAATTGCATAACGTTATGGAATGTCCCTCCAAGGCTTCGTTAGCTCAGTTAATACCCGTAAATTGTGCCTTATCCTTTCTTCTTTGTTTTCAGTTGATGTAATCTGTAGCGATATATATGACGCTTTAAAATGCGTCTGCAAACTTTTCTGTTATTTTCATCGGGCTTCATGAGAATTGTTATGTGGTAGCTGAACCACGTTAGTTGCTCTGCAATGCTTAAGGAAAAGGTGTCGATACATTCATGCATTGAAGGGTCATCTGTTTTTCCGTGTATTTCTAGTTGATAGTGGAGTCGGTGTGTTATGCTGTGTTCATTAAATATTTTTATCATAAAGGATCTTAAATCTCTCTCTTTTTCATAAATCATTTTTATCTGGTAATAAAAATGTTAATTTTATCCATTTTTATCGTCTCTTGGTGATAATTTTAGAAGATCGAAAACTTGATTATGGATTTAAGTTTTTTCTCTTGGGTTTTCTCCTAACCCATTTTCCCGAGGTACTTGTAATAATTTAAATATTTACTTTCCTTATGCCTTATACTATTGAGCGGTGGACTAGTTAGTTGCAATTGGTGGGCAAAGGCGAAGTTATCAATCAATTGCCCCATGGGTTATGTCCTAAGACAACATCTCTTTATTGGTAGTCGAGTTACCTACCCATAAATCTTTTCTTTTCAAATTTAATATCATTTATAGATTATTTTCTATCACTTACTTAAAGCACACGTCGGAGGTTGGTTTCTAAACATGAGAGAGCTCTCCTCAGACATCTGTCAATTTTCACCAGTCATTCGGGACCCTACTCCCCTCGTCCACCCCGGTTTACGGGGACTTCAGTTTGAGGCTCCCAAAGATTATGCCCGTTTGTGAACTCTCTGTACTTTCTTGTTAACTACGCTATCCCATAGAATCTTATTGTATTACGATAAGTAGAGCCAAAGAGATTGGAAGCACATAAAACACTTATGATCTACAGACATAATGCCACCATAATAGAATAAACGAGAAAAATTATAGAATAAGCAAGGAAAAAATTAAAGAATAAGCGAGAAAAAATTTCAGCCTTAGAGGAAGTCGTGGTACTGACCCTAATGAAGAGCAACTTTGACATGTGATTTTTTTGGTCAAAACTTCTATCAAAAGATAAACATACAATGGCATTTAAGTGTTATCAAACATATAATTTGATTTAATTCTGCATCACTTAAACTTGATCACATCTTTCCTTTCTCCCGGGATGAGAGCACGCTATCACCAATATGCAATGAAAGGAATGTGATTGTGGAAAAGATTACCGCATCTAATTCGTGATTGATCAGGCGCGATACCATTAAAAATACACGTAAGTTTTATTTTTTGATCCAAGATAAATTTGAATGCGTCCACACCAAATTTTCCATGGCCAGCAGCTTGGAAACAAATTTTCATAGCGAATGAATCTTGACCAATTGATCCTTAACCAAGAGTTTCTAAATAAGAGCAGATTACAGTTTGGATCTTTTGGAATTGTACATTTATTTTCATTGGTTTCCCAAAATGCATAAGACAATACACAATCTGTTGTCGAAACTAAATATTATTAGTCGTGAAATTCTTGCTTTTGCTAAAAATTAAAAATTATATAAAATAACCAATAAAAATAACCTATGCACTTGATTCAATTATTAATTTTGCTCATTTGCTGAGTATGGAATTATGTAGGTATATTTCATCGTTCTTCTATACAATAAGTAATTGAACTTCAGCTGTCGCTTTGAGCCAAAACAATATGTTGTGAAAATATAGATTTTAGCATCCGTGAAGGTATAAAATAAAACTAATAGCCGTTTTGGAATATCATGGTCATTTACCTTGATAAAGAATCCAGTTGCTACAAGCTAAGTTCATAACTTCTGACGATTATTTCTCGGGTTCTCAGCCAGGTTAATGCTTTTATATAAGCCGACGTTTCGGGAGACGACTTGTCTCCCATCCTCAAGGCAGTGTTACTTTATGGAAGTCCAATTTCACACTGAACCGGATCGACCGTTTACCGAGGACAACAATGCGGCTCAGGTGTCGTCCGATTGGCTGTGGGTCTTTTGAAATTCTTCACGTTGAACCCTTATGTTTTTTATACAGCTGATAGTTCATAACTGATTTGAGTAAAATTTACTTAATGACATATTTTCTTTCGAGTATTACCAAATTCCGCTTCTTATCCTGGGCTCTATTGTATTTGAGTAATCTGGGACGATTACAGTCAACTGGGTATGATATTCTCAATAGTACTAAATTCACTTAATTCCTAGTGGCGGATACATATTGGGGGTGCCCCCCCCCCCCCGCCCTTGCGGAGCCGCCCGTATTGCCAAACATTGCAGAACCGCAATTGTAATTTGTATTTACACTCAAGTGAATTGTCTGCTATTAACGAAAAAATATAATCGAAAACTAGTGCTATCAAACATTCTACAGATACATATTTAACTGTGTTAAGTTTGAAGATGTATCTTGAAAACCGACCAGTGAATGTTGCCTGTCATGAAATGAAAATTCCGTCCAAGATCAAGTCGAAGCACTCTGCCGGAAGTTGAGTTGTGAAACCGATGATATCCCTTGAGAAATGTAAACAGCCGTTTATGTAAGAGAGAGGTATGGGTTTATCGAATGAGAAATTTGACGGATTTGCTGTTGGATAACAGCTTAGTAAGCATTGCACGGAATTGGTACTCGTTTTTTCCTGTGTTTTTAAAGAGTGATAAGTGAGGCCCTTATCTATCCAAATTATTGGTTAACGAGTCTAATGAACTAGCCTTTTGCGGGAAACACCAGTACCTTAGATTTTTTTAATAGAATAGCAACGCATGCCTGTTACTATTCAACGTTCATTAGCAAGGTTTAATGTGATAGGTACCAATAGCTGATTTGAAGTCTAATAAAATTGTGCCAAATATCATAGTCTCCCGCTTCTAATATACACAGCGTAGTATTCATAGTTCATGCTTGATTATTAATTGTTGTTAAGCAGGGATCAATGTTCCTCAATAGTTGTTTTGCAAAGCAAATTTAATATACCGTCTCGTATTGCCTACACTTTTGATCCCTTTGATTTTATTGCTAATTTAACGTTTTTAAATTTATCGAGAAATTTCTGAGAGTACCATATGTGTGAAGAAAGGTTTTTTGGGATCTCACCTTATCAAAACGCCTTATTGCTTGCTTGGGTTTTGCCCTTTACTATTAAAATAATATTTTCGAGTACTGAGTGTTGGATCTGAATGTGTTCTTATGAATGTTTCTGCTCATAAGTTTTGGGAGAGGGATATTTTTGAACATGTTGTGTGGCTTATTATGTTCGAACTCAAATTTTATAACACTGGTGAGTAATCTTAATTACAGGATGAAGTATTCCTCTAGGGAATACGATTGATTATCAAGTATCCTCCCGCAATATTTGACGCCGGCAGCTTGGGTATGATTGCTGATAGCCACGAAATCAATCCTAACAATCGATTGAGGGAATTCAAATGCTTGTGGAGCCCTAATTCCTAACGTGAGTTATGATTTTGTCGATAGAACTTTATTGGTATTTTATGTATTCTTTGTTGAGCTATTGTGATTCGTTGAATTTTCATTCTCATTTCCGAATTATCTACTGTTAAATGTAGCTGGTATTTATGATAAGAAAATTGGTAAGTGCCCCTTTTTAATATGATTTTTTAAGCCTGACGATCACTTTCTGTCCGACACGTTATGGTTTTCAACGCTAGTGATATATGTATATTTTTTCTGGCAGTACTCAGCAAGGCACGGCAGGAGGTAACATTTCGAAACGCGGAAACCCTTGAACACCGTCAGTTCAGCATTCCAGTCGTCTTTCACCATGGTAACGGCGATTGTTGACATGTGCAGAGCAGCGAGGAGGGGTTAAAGGTGCGTCGCGTCACGACGCGATTGGCGGGTTCAAGGTCGTTTCCACACGCCCTTCCGTCTCCTAGTCATACCGCCCCTCCGACTGTGGCTGAAAACCTAGTCCATTCTTGCGAGTGACACATTTTTTCCTCGCATTTTATGGTGATTTGTGTGACTCAACGGGGTGGGAGGAATCGGTGGCAATTGCAAGGTAAGAATAAAATAAAACATCTCTATATGCAAAGGAGAAGTATAGCCTGAAATGGTGACTTTGGGTGCTTGTGGGTGTGATAGTAAATGTTGTAATGATTATTTAATCATGTAGGTAATCATGTACCTTGTTGATTGTAAACTCAAATCACATGGCGTCGCGTCGTTGAAGCTGTCCATATACACAATATGAGTTCTCTGCACTATTCCTCAAATATTGTAATGTATTATGTGATTGGTCTTACCGATTTACGGCATCAAGGACAATTAGTAAAGAATATTTGTGGAATAGTACTGAGTTTTGGATCTGAACGTGTTCTTATGAATGTTTCTGCTCATAAGTTTTGGGAGAGGGATTTTTTGAACATGTTGTGTGGCTTATTATGTTGAATACGAACTCAAATTTTATAACACTGGTGAGTAATCTTAATCACAGGATGAAGTATTCTTCCGGGGAATACGGTTGATTATCTAGTATCCTCTCGCAATATTTGACGCCGGCAGCTTGAGTTTGATTGCTGATTGCCACGAAATCAATCCTATTTTGGGAATTCAAATGCTTCTGGAACCCTAATTCCTAACGTGAGTTATAAGTAAGATATAATTTTGTCGATAGGACTTTATTGCTATTTTATGTATTCTTTTTTGAGCTATTTTGATTCGTTGGATTTTCATGCTCATTTCCGAAACTCGTCGAGTGACAATTTGTCAAATGATATCTACTAGTTATAAGTGAATCATAGTTGGTATCAACTGAAATGAACCAATTTTGGAATGTAGTTTCTTCAGTATATCAATCGTTTAGACCGCGAAGAAGCGTTTTACATAATTACAAAAAAGAGGCCTATAAAATTTGTTTAAAATTTGCTGCGAATATGTGCGTCTTGGTGAATGTGGTAGTCATGGTTAGAGGCGGATACAGATGGGGGGCGCAGGGGGCGCGCGCCCCCCCTTTGCGGGGCCACCCGTATTGCCAAACATAGCAGAACCATAATTGTAACTTTTTTATATCATAAGATGGCATTGTCTTGAATGTGTGTATAATCACTTTAGTTAAAAATTTCTGAAGCTCTGCATGTGACTTGATTATTTTTTATTGCGATAAAAGTAAAGGTAACTCAAGATGTCTTTTGCGCCCTCCCCTTGAGTTTTCTCTGTATCCGCCACTGGTGATATATGTCGTTTATCGTGAAGAAATGCTTCATATCATTATCTGCATATTTCTACATAATAAATCTGTTGTAAATACTAAGTATGAGCTAGATGAAGCCGTCGAAAGTTGGGCCTGGCTTCATTCTCATCGCCAGCATCTATGAACGAGTGCTTTTGGGGAGAGAGCAGATTTTCATGTATTCGCCTAAAAGCAACCCCGAAAGCACTTGCAGTAGTGTGGTCGAGGAGGTTCGGTCACTGGGCGTAACCTTAAATTAATTTAGTATTCGTATTACAATAATTTTTGGCTCGTCTCGAAATTTCCTTCTCACTCATGTCTTAATTTACAAATAGTTTCACTGATTTACGGCATTTTTTAGCTTCACTTGAAATAAGATATTTGTGCATTTGTAAAGGATACTATTACGAATTGTGACTAATGAAGCTGCTGCATATATTGCGTAGGAAGGAGGAATAATATTTTTAAATGTTATCGTTTCTTCAACGTCATTTAACTATCCGTACATTGTTTATCTTGCTTATTGTACCATTTATTACCCTGGTTGGAAAAATAAATTCTCGTCTCGTATAATCCAGTATCGAAAGTTTGGGTGTAAAAATTACTATGCTCTTACCAATCACTAACGCAGTGATTTTACGTTGGTTTGGATAGATGAGTTTACAGCTCACCCCTGACTAAGTCTCAGGAGTATAAATCCACGGATTCAGAAAAGGAGGTCAGTTCCTTTCCCTGGGTCTCAATGCACTTGGCAAATTTTCGTGTGAAGTGCATATATCTCCCAACTCTCCCAATGCAAGGTCAACGTTCGGCAGCCCACGGACCGCAGTACGCATGCTGTTACTGCAGAAATTTTTTATGGCTCGCCCAAGTAAAGGCTAAGGGTATTTGGTACTAATGTGATGCGTACAATTATAACATCACATATTGACGTGTCTAATTGTCTATTTCTGGTTAAGTCTAATAGCTATGTTTATTCATATATTTAAAATATCTAATAGCATGGTAACCTTGTGTGTCCTTAGCTACTGGTCGAAGGGTCCCACGTTCAAATCCTGGGAGGAATCCTTTAGACACTGCCAAACATATTTCATCATTGTGCTAGGTGTCAAAGGGAATAGAACTGAACCCATTATCGTGAATTACTATCACTTGTGGTTTGTCCAAGGTGAACTCTTCCCTCACATACTTGAATCAGTTAACTTTTTGAAATTTATAGTATTTTAAAGTTCGGTGACAAAGCAATCTAGATTACTCATTCGCCAGTTCTTTTTACGTTTCAGACTGCTATCATTCACAGCTGTGCACACAATTTGCTCATTAGCTTTGTCCGACGAAAGACCAGCTTATAAGTGATATAACAGTATATCACTAATACAGTATATTAGTGATATAACAATATTAATCATGTGTGCTGCCTAATGAATCGAATGTTTCCTACTCATCGTATTGTCTCAGGCTCCAATCCAGGTGAAACTTTTGGATTTCCTCAAGTAAAAGTCCTCGGAGATCGAGGTGGCCTCGTGTGAGAAACTGGCCCACCTGCCCCTCTGGGGAATCAACCCGCCTGTGGTTCAGGGGCGGGCTAAGGTCGTTGTTTGGTGGAGAGAGTTTCGCTTCTTTCCTCCTAGTGGCATTAAAGCGAAAATGTGACTTCTTAAGGCCGTTTTACACGGTACACGGAATTGCGCAATCTGACATTCGTGCGAAGGCGCAATCAAAATTGCGTCGTGTAAAGCAGTGAAATGCTAGAACACATGCAAGAATGCGTGGATGCGAGACGGCAAAATAGCCCCTGTTCTAACTTCGTTCATGCATTCGCGCAATTCCTCGCCATTTTAGAAATTAATGCAGCTCTAACCTGCGGAATTTCGTGCCCCGTGTAAAACGGCCTTTAGACAGGTGGCCTTCAGGTATTCACCAATTATCAGTGATAATTGTTTGCTGAGCTATTGAATTTATTTCTTGCAATGAAGAACCACCTTAATGTTAACTACATTGTCTATTCTACCGAGCGGGAGTCTGGCGGAGCGGGAGTCCGCCCCCTCTTAATTCAACCCTAGCAGTTACTTAGGGGTAAAACTCTTCCCTCAATCTTAGGGAGGGTAATCTCAATGCAATCCTGTTACGCTTGGGATTATTTAATTGTTATTCAGCTGATAAAAAGGCGCAATATATTGTTATTATCATTGAATTGTTACAGGCCTGGTGGTAACGTGAACATTGAATGCAAAACAATTGAAAACATCATAAGAAACCCTTGGTCTCTAATTCTTCAACCGGTTTTTAAAATATGTAATTTTTTCGGGAAGGGCGCAAATAGTTTTGCTGGTAAAACTGTCCCGATCGTAGAAAACTTCATTATTACCATGGGAAATGGAAGAAATTAATGCATTTCATAAAAATCATGATACTTCTCTTTCATCTCGAGTGTTTAAGGGAAGTAATATTTCCAATCGAAATGAACTGCATATAAGTCGGAATCAGCCATTCTGATCTAGCAGAGATCACGTGACCTGAGATTTTGCCTATTCAATGTTGGCCGCTTACCGATGCCGAAAATCGCTCTTGTTTTGTAATAGCCTGAGGTGACTCCATGTTTGATTTTAATGCAACAACAGGCTCTCAATAAGCCTATTTGGCTGTCGAATTACCCAAGTTTGCCGAGTTAATGTGCAGTATAGAATTTTTCTCTAGTTCATAGTATTTGGTATTTCCTTTTTACCGACCTGTGCGTGAAAAGTTCTTTTAACCACTGTGTGGCACACGAAGGGTATTATCGCGTAGAAGCCTCTTAAAGTCCGCCAAAATACTCGCAGTATAATTTTCTAACTGCATAAATAACAGAGAAGCCAGGGAAAGGAGATGGTCCCGTTACGCTGGATATGTTTATATCAGAAGATAACAGATTGAAGACCGGTGCATCTTCATCATTCCAATGAAAACCGATGTTCATGTTGTCGCTCCGATCGAAAGTATTGCTTAAGGATGAAAATTTCGTATTTGAGACGTTGCGGGACTTGTTTGATCCGGATTAGTCCCAAACAGTCGGCGGGAGTTTTTTCCTCCTCATAATCTGACCACTATTGCATAATTCTTTGCGTTGCTGAGTGTGCGAACACGTCTTACGGTCGTTGTCGTGATTAGCACTGTGGTAGGTACTCCAATTTAGCGCTGTGGATCGAGATTAACGGGGAAGGTTATTATTCTCATGAGTGGGGGGATGGTATGTCTGAGGGATTTAATAAATTAGATATGTTTTTTTTTTACCTTTATGAGCTTCAAATTCTCCTCATATACATCCATTGGTTTTAAAGTGCTCCACTTATCAGGCAGAGTTGAGCCGTGGAGAAGTGAGAACACATGCTTAATGTTTGCTCGGTGAAGTCTCTGCATTAACCAGTCCCCGGCAGTTCAGCGCAGTTTTACTCATCAAATCCGACTTTTAATGAAGGAAAACTTGGTGCGTGGTTCTAGGAAATTTTCGGAAGCAGAGGACGCAACGGTTTTCCTGTTCCCATTGAACGGCCAAGAGTGGCCAGAGGTTTGCCGACCGTGGAGACGAAGTGAACGGGTCCGAGGCCATGGAGCGGTTTCATGCTGATTGACTACCTCGAGGAAACGTTGGATAACGTTATTGACCTGCATTAGTCCCAAAAAGTCGGCCGGAAGTTTTTCCTCCTCATAATCCGACCGGTATTGCATGATCTTTGGCGTTGCCGAGTTTGCGAACACAACTTTCGCTCGTTGCTTTTGATTTTTTATGTGCTCTAACTTACCGTTGTTGAACGAAATAAACTAGCTAGGTTATTATTCTCGTAAGTGGGCAGATGAGGATGAATAGGGAGTGCATGTCCGCAGGCATTTTATAATTAGATGTTTATTTTATCCCATATGAGCTTACAATACCACTCTTAAGCACGTATGAGTGCCCGCATCTCCAGCCACTAATGTTTACGTCTCTTTGCAAGCACGAGAACTATATCTCCCCTCCGAACAGACAACCCTCCCCTATACCCGAACTTTGCATACGCATTTCTCTGGGCCACTTTTTGGACCGGGTGCCACTACACGTCCATTTTATTCATATTCTATTGATTTAATCAATTAAATTGATTAGTTCAATCAGCCGGAAATATAGCCTCGCCCTTAAAAATTCCAATAGCGCTCTCTGCCCCAGGGGCTCCCAACTAATTCCTTCCGGTGATTACCCCTGATGTATTCATTGTTCCTAACGCTCGATTTACAAAGGGCGATTGGAAATTGTAGTTCATTGTACTTTCCCATCGTTTATTGTGTTTACACATGAATTATGATTATTTTTCTCAAGATATATAGTTAAAAAGCTGTAAACCACTTAGCCGTTTCATCTCATGTTAGCTATCAAATTTTGTAAGGTAATGCAAGATTTTCACATTTCCGTTTTCGTCGCTTCGTTATTTCGTTAATCTGGGGAATTAAATGATAGAATCCGAAATATTTTTATTCTTAAGCGGCTTTGATATTTGTGACTACGTAGGCTTCCGCGCTGTCGAGGTTCCAATGTCTCCATTCTTCCGATGCTACCGCGTTGATTGTTGGTTAAGATAACAGTTTCGCTGGCAGTAGAGCTAGCGAAACTATTGTCTTTACCAACAACCAACGCGGTAGCACCGGAAGAATGGAGACATCGGGCTTTGATATTTATTTTATAATAGTGTAATGTGTAGTAATAACTATTCAACTTGATATTAGGTCTTAAAAAAGGATCGAGTAGGGGAAAATTTAAACTCATCGGGTTGTTGACAAAAACTCACATCATATAGGTTATCATCGTATAGGTTATTGATGTAGGATGAAGAAGTGTATATTCTTGTTAGCTTTAAATTGCGACGTTTTACGATTGGAATAATCTTTTATCTGTATCGTGCGATTAATACATATTAAAATCTTTCTTTTCAACTAGGCAATAGGAAAAAATATTCTCACGGACTCTTTTCCTGATTAGGAATAAGTCAAGGTCCAGAATGAATCTTTGGAAGCGATTGAAAAAATGGCGTGCAGAATTTTAGGGAAAATTGGGGACAGTAGTGGAAAAGAAACCTCCTGCTGAGAGATGTTAATACTTTCATTGTAAAGAAATGCGTGTTTAAGAGATTTAATAACAAGCAAACATCACTGCCAATTCTGCTTCTGTATGTGATTGAATAGCAAGCCAATGTTATTGTAATATGATAATTTTGCTATTCTTACTATGTACATATAAACCGCAGTCGCCGGAGGGAGGAAGTAGAAGAATTATGAAGTTCCACGCCTTCGACATAATATGCTGATCCACTGAATTGAGAGAAAGACTCGAAAGTAATTATAAAAAATATTTGCCTTTTTATTTATTTTTAACCATAGCCTATGTACTTGTCGCTAATTTATTGATCATTCGTGAGTTATGTGATGTTAACGGTGCTCATAATTTTATTCTATTTCTGTCTTTCTTCCAAAGGGCACTTACTCCTATTTTCCTCTTCACTGTTTTATTTCACTTGGGGTTAATTTACATCTTTTTATACAATTTCTGCTCTTTTTTGTATTTTCCAAATTTTTCGTGTACTTTCAAAATCATATTCCCGAATATCTTCCAGCTGGTGTCTAATATATATTTATTGTTCTATAACTAAGCAGTTATTACACAACTCTGAAAAGTTTTGATATGGTTATAAAAATCTTGAGATATCCTATTAGCTGTGAAGTCTACTACTATCAGTGATTAGTCAAAAAATAATTCCTCTTTATGTTATGGCTACTCTGGCTAAAACTAATTTCTTAAATGCCTCTTATCTCGCATGCGTTACCTTGTTACATCATTTTTAATGACATATTCTCTTGAAATGATAGGCTAATGTAAGAATTTACACTCCTATTGTGCAAATGGAGATATGAATTAATGCAGTGATTGATAATGGTCAATAATTTATATGCATGGTATGTAGTCCGCTTTGCGTACTTGAAGATCGTCGTTGAAATCCTAGCGGTGAATTTATTGAAATGCAGATTTTATTCAAAAATTAGTTTGGCAATGACACGTGTTGGCATGCAGTATTACTAAATGGGCAAAGTAATGAAAGTAATGGCTGTCATTATAATGCTAATTTAATGCCGCTTCATTGTCAAGGAGATGCCACGATTTCTTGATACAAGACGTGACTTTTGTCCCTTCTCAAGAAAGTGAGGCGGTGAAAATCCGTTTTTGCTATTTGTCTGTATCTCATTTCCTAACTTTTTAGGGTTTTATCATTTCTCTTTATCTTTATCAGGTTTTTTACTGCCTGAAATTTGCTATTTATTTAAACTAATATCTTATTCTTTCATTTTTTTCCTGTATACATTAAGCACTCCTTTTTTGCCTGTATTTTAATATAAAAATGCGCATTGGTTTAGCAAAATTAAGAATTTTTTAAAGATTACCTAAAAAGCATATTTTGTACAACTGATTTTAGTATAATTTATTGGAAAAATATTTTTGTGTTATTTAATTTTAGGTTATCATATTTTTAATTGAAATAATTATAATGTTCTCTGAATAAATCCTTTCTATCCTGGAATTCCGGAAGTTCGTATCACTATGTTTTTTCATTGGAAATTGTCCAGTACGCCTCAAATTATGTAATGATTTTTGTCTTCCATAATTAATTCAAACTTTGTTTGTATTTTTCTGCAAAATTCTACATTTAAGATTGTTATTTATTTATAAAAAACTTTCTTGTAATTAAATGGGCGGTGAAGACTTCGGAGACTCGCTGTCCGACGAGACCAACTTGGCCGTAAGAAATATTGTTTTTCTAGCATGTTTAATGTGATATCCATTGGTAGATATTTTTCTAGGCTTTTATAAATGCATTGCATTTTTTTCATCTTTGCAGTTATAAAATAGTGGAAAAATATTTCATCGATCTATGAAATTTTTGTCTGCCCCTTTTTTCTGCATCTGGCACTTAATGGCGGCCGTGTACATTTTTTGTGTTAGAGCCAAGTCATCAACTACTGATGCCTTTACTTTTCTTTATTACCCATTAGGCGCAATGGTTTCACCGTGGCTGGTCTTTTAAAAATGCACCACGAGATACTGACCACACAAGTTGTCGGAATAGATTTTTCCTCGAGCCGCCGCCGTTGCTCCGAATGTCACTTTTTATTGATGTCACTCCCCGCGATGCGCTCATTCCGAACGCCTCCGCGTAGACCGATTTGTCGTCGAGTTTTCCTTTCACGTATCGGCGTGTCTTGAATCCGTCCCACGTCTGTGAGCGTACCAATCAATTTCCCTCGATGCTAATTAAGATCGGCCTCCTCCCCTACCCCCCTCTCGCTATCCCACCTAAACTAACCCTCAGTCCTCTTTCAAGTGAAAGCGAAATGCTCCACCTGTCGCAGGAGATGATGACGCTTATTTGGAGCACACTAGACTCTGCTGGTACTCTCTCTCCTCCGCTGTCTCTCAGCTGTCGGCCTCTTGCCTCTCAGACGGAATAAAGACTACCGACGAGGTGGGTGTTTGACTCCCGCTCGGCATCGTAAGGGGATTTACGACTTCAGCGAAAATCGTCACTGGTGGCCTTCACATTTTGCATTTTCTCCCTTTCATATTGGAGCTGGTAAACTTGAATATTTCAGTGTATTCTAATAGAAGGGTTGGTGTGTTCGTGAATACAAGGAAATAATGTTTTTGTGGCGATTATGAGGAAAAAATATTTAATTATTCCTTTTTTCCTTATTAATACATATAGTCACTCAAAATAAATGTCAATAAAAAGGTATATTTCGTTATAGCAGCATTTAGGGGTCATTTTTTTGCGTGTGAAAACGGTATGAAGTACTGCTTCCATTAGTGTAAAGCTTCATAATGGAATATAGATAGGCATATCTTTTTCATTTTTTTTTAAATCTGTACCACGGCGACATTAGAGAGAAAAACATACACGATTTGCTTCTACTTTAAATGTAGTGTCTTTATTGTCAAAAATGTAGTATTCATGAAAACAACGGAAGTGTCTGACACCTAGTGGCCAAAAATCGAAGCTAAAGAAAGGTGATCGCTCGAATAAAAAGCTGTTTGAGCGCGTGTGGTTTTCACGATTTTTTTGTGACAGTGTCCGTTGTGATTGCGATTAATTTAATGTATAATTAATTGAGATGAATTCCAAGAAATATGCTCTGCTTAATTATTTTGATTGAAAAAATTATTATCGACTTGTGCTACGTCAAAATAGCATTCGGTGCGCTAGCACTTTCGGGGACCTTTCCGGAGATATCAATATCTCGTACACCTTCCCAAACCAGACTTGCTCGTAAAATTTCATTAGTTATAGCATTGAATCTGGGATCTTTCGTTGAATGGATCTAAAATTTAATCTCAGGAGGTTCCTTACTGAATTTATGAGTGTGGAGCACGTACCTGTCGACAGATACGTAGGTATACCTCATTGAAGATAACCCATGCCATTAATTTCTAAAGCGGAATTGAACGATTTCGTGCCTCCAATGAGAGGTTGATGGCCAACATCAATGCACTTTAAGATCTCAAAGATTTCCATTATTGAGGCTGTTTCTAAATTTTAATAGAAAAACACCGAATGGCCGTTTGCTCCCGATAACTCTCCGGCAGTTGTGGTGTTGCCGCCATTGGATTTGCGAATTTCGTGCTGCGTTCGAATGGGGCACAATAGGACAGCATTCACCGCTACTACGTTATGTATTTATTTGTTGTTCCGATATTATATGATAGCATTTTAATAAACGAAAAAAAACTGTGTTTGGACTTTTTCTCAACACTAACGCTGAAATGAACAATGTCTCGTAATAACTGCACAGATCCAGTCATTTATATGAATGTGCTGTGGATTTATATAGATGTGAAAGGTCGTTACGATAGTCTTGTTAGTGTAACTGACCTCTTAGATAAACTCGGATGGGAATCTCAGTCGGACCGTAGATTGAAAAATAGACTAAACCTTTTAGATAAATTCAAGAGCAGTGTCTTTTCTGACGAAGTTAACCATATCTTGCGGACGCCAACGTACTACGGAAGATCAGATCATATAAATAAAATAAGAGAGATAGATTGCAGAGCAGACAGATTCCGAATGTCATTTTTTCCACGATCGATAAGAGATTATAACGGCAGCAATAGAACTCGTAAATAGATTGCATGACTTGTAGTGTAGCCTACTAATCTATGTAAAACTTAATGCATGTTTCTGAATTTCTATTCTATATTCTATTTCTAACAGCATATAGTAATATAGTTTGTTATTATACGGGACGTTTTTCGGACGGTGTGGTGTGCATGTGGGAGTCCAAAAGCATGCTGCATGCTGGTGATTGATCACCCCCTGCCTAACACCCTAGAGGTGGCTCGCAGGGTATTATGTAGATGTAGATGTGCTTAAGATCTCAAGTGATTACATTGAGCCAAGAAAAGGGATATTGTGATCGTATACAGCGACGCTCCCTGACTTGGTAGTGAGGCCCCATAAAGCGCTCAACATTTTGGTTTTGTATCGCTACTTCCCGCCTCAGGTTCCCTTCCCAGGCGCTATACCCTTTAATTCACAGTGTTCACGCAGCGCGCTGGTGTCCAGTTGAGAACGGCGGCGCTGGGTCATTTGAAGAGTTATCCAACGGGCCAGTTTGGCGCCGCAGTCCACTCTTTTTTCCTCGTCCTGCTTTTGCTCTGCTGCTTGTCTTGTCCTCCATATTAACCGTCCGGGATGAAATATGTGGAAACTTTTCTCAGTTCTCCATGGAGAGCTACATGCCTACCCAAGTGTCAGCCTATATTTTTTTTCAGGTGTCACCTCACATCCCTTAGACCACTAAAAAATGATGTTTTATGAAGCTGATGAATGAGTCAACAAAGAATTTTTTTGGTGAAGAATAAACGAAGTTGTCATGCTCTTTGTCTCTTACATTCACGCTCCGTTTGCCGCCTCGTGGTGATGTTAAATAGTTTTAGAAATCAAGGCAGAAATGGTAAAGAATGGGGAGCATGAAATGAGTTTGCAGTTTTCAGGTTGGAGCTTTGTTTTATTCCACGGGTGATTTCTTATTCGTGGGATAAAAAATAACTAATAGCAATAATAAGACCTTTCTTTTTGGTATATCATATACTGGCTATTTGTTTTTATGGAGTTATTTGGGCTGAAAGTGGCGTAAACCACCCCTAAAACCGCCGAAATTCGATATGTTTCTGTTTATGATTCCATACCACTCAATGAAATTATTGCTATTATTCTTTCAATCCAGCTAGAGGACTTTATTTTTAATACACGAAATAAATATCTCTAGGTATGCTTTAAATTCAATTTTTCTTCAGTTTCTTTTGTATGCATATATCTCTATGTCTCCTATTTAGCACTCGCGGACTCGCAGGAGATCCATTCAACGACTTTAAGGGGGTGACATTAGGGTTAACGGCATTTAGGGCGAATACCATTCTTTAAATTTGTGTGAATTACTATACAAAAACAATGCCCAAAAAGTTGCCCAGATAGCGATCGACGCCCTCTTAGTTCGAAGAGGTTACAAAGGGAAATTGGGAAGCATCAGTTTTCATTTTAAAATTTTAATAATTAGTGAGTGATTAGTAGCTAATTAGTTTTGTCCCTATGAGTTGTATTTGCATCCACTGAAATTTTAGGGGGAAGGAAGTTGAAGAGGATGTGAGTCAGAAAAAGCTTAGTTGCGAATGAAAATTGGGAAGAGAAAGAGGTTTCAAAGAGGGAGAAAGGAGTGTAAAAAGCAACTAGAAATATAAGGAAGAGGGATTTTGGTATTTTTTCCACAGAAAATGCTTCTTATAAAGCATCTTTTGTGTTATATGAAATTGTTTGTATTTGTAATAGTATTACATAATTATGTTTGTATAATTTTAATAAAACATTAACTATATTTTTCATGGTGAAATTAGATTAGTGTGGTACGGTTGAAAGATGAGAGTATTTTCCATGCATTCTTCTCCGATATTTCAATCCTTGTATTATAAATCCACTTAAGCGTTGGAGCGTGGTGCCATAATTCGATATTTGGGACATGAACTTCTAATCACGGGAGATTTATGGTTTCATTCTTTTTATGATACCTGACTATATTGCTGTTTATTGAGGCGTTTATGGTGCCAGGTCAATCAGAACGGTGCAGTAGTATGTACAAATTGATGGTGCAATGTGGGAAATAACCTACACCGTCACCCAATGCGTTGTGATTGGCATTTATCCTCTGATCTGAAACCCCTTACATCTGAATCTGGAATAATTTAGTAGCTTGGGAGAAAATTTCTCTTCCAAAACAGCTGTGAATTAATTTTAAGTTTTACTTTCAATATATTTTTCTGAAACACTTATTGTACAAGTAGGTAAATACTTCCTTTGATTTTATTACTTTACACCTACCCCTGGACCGAGCGACTGGAGCGTTGGAACCCAGCGGAGAGGGTACCAGGGGCCTTCCCACCATCCCCTTGGAGGAAGACATTAAGGACAATTAGAGTATTTGTCATACTCCTCTCTAACTCCATCCTCAGTTTTCCCAAGCTCCGTGACTGTACACTAGGGCGGATCGCAAAAATCGATTTTTTTCAAATCCATCTGGCCCAATGAAAAAAAGTTGTAGGACCGATCAAAAATAAGGCCTGAAAAATTTGAGACCTGTACGTGAACCCCTGACCCTCGCTCAAATGCAATTTAGGGGGGGAGGGTCAAAATTCGAAAAATATAATATTTAATGGTCATTCCCTATAGATTCTGCCGAGTTACTGCCCTTATGCTAAAACCACTCTTATCTTATGCTTCCCCAGTCTGGCTAATGGCTTCAAAAACCCACCTATCAAGACTACAAAAAACAGAAAATGTACTTCTACGGAAGATCGTGGGTGCCCCATGGTACATACGGAACAAAGATCTGAGGAAAGACCTCAAAATAACTCCGCTATTAACTGAATTGAAAGCAAACCTTCCCATATTCAAAAGGTCCCTCATACGCACAGGAAACGAAAAAATAATTGATCTCTGGGAATATACCCCAGATCATCACTTTAGACATCGCACGCCTCTCTCTGCCCTAATCCCTGACCACATCCCCTCCCCATGAACAAAAAAAAGTAGAAACACTGAAATATCAATGATAATATAAACAGTAGACGTGAACCCTGAAGAAACCCACTGGAGACAGCCAAAAGGCTGGGGCTAGTGACTCATAAATAAACAGAAATTCCGGCGAGGCGAGGCGAGGTCGTTTATCTTTCATAATATAAATCAGAAGATGGTAGACGGTAAAAAACGATGCGTAGTGAGACGACTTGTCCCGTATTTGGCGCCTCGTCGGCGTTAAACAAATCGATTTTACCAACTTTTAGAGAAGTGATGAAATAATTTTAGACCTGCGCACGCAGGAAAGGAGACTACGGTCTATGAAGACGCCTCTCGAGTGGCTATGAAGGTGTGCGAACTATGGTGACGCGCTTCTCTTCCATTATGAATGTGACTAAATAGATTTAGCGGTACCACAGGAAGTACTAAAACGTACGGAAAATCTAATACTACTAATACGCCAAAAGTAGGGTTTTATTGAAGTATAAGACTCAAAAAATTTTAAAGGAACATTTTAAATTATGCGATATTTTTGCGTGTAAGTGCATGGAGGAGCATAACGTTCCCCCAATGAGAAGTATTTTGAGAGGCAATCTGACGAAAAGAAAGATGATGGCTGCTGGATTGAAACCTAAAGAAACTCGACAACTGAGGAAAAAAGGGAATCGTAGGCGAGCGTTGAGTCATCATCGTCAATTCTTGCACGGGAAAATACTATCAAAGGTTTTCTTCACCAATTTATCCGAAGAAAATTAAAATGGCGAGAAATTAGCCGATTTGTATCTCTACTTTCCTCATGAAATAAACATTAAGGACTATAACCTCAAATTGGAACTTCTTCGGGGAAAATACGTCTGCCAACTGTGATAGAGGTATATGCAAGAACCAAGCAACAGCAATGATCGTTCCCGCAACTTTAGCTGACGCAAAAGTCATAACTTCGTAAGACACATCAAAGCTAGTGTACCAGAATCACTTACGTAGACAGAAAAATATGCTAATTACTGTGCATAAGAAAAGAGAGGTGTCATCAAAGGGCTCCATTTTATTGGAATGAAAGACTATACTCTTGTCTGATAAAAAAAATCAAGAGGACTTATCAATCCAAGTTTAGAGGGGAATGTGTGGTGTTAGTTGAAGAAACAGGGTCCCTTTTTTGGAGGTTTGCCTCCCCCGTCGGAGGATAAGCAAAAGTTATAAAATCTGCGATTATCGATTTCTTTCCGTGTGTAAAGTAGATACACAAAATTAAAAAGGATTTGATTATGATGGTACCAAACGAATACCGCCCAAAAAGGAGGCATCATCCCTTTGCTATAAGCATAATTCCAACATCCCTTGCAGTGTGGGTAGAGTCTTCTCGGGATTCCCACCGGGTTAATTTTTCCATAATGGCCAACATTTCACGCTCCGACTGGGGGCTCATCCTAAGGGATAAATTTTGTTGAACCCCAAAAAGAGTTTACCCACATCATTCGCCGGGAAAGCATCAAATCGTATTTCATCCCTTACAGTGGTCTATTTGATAATTGCACTATGTTGATTGGATTTGCGACATAAACGTTGGGAGGGTAATCTAGGGACCCAATTTGCGTCTCTGCAAGGATGCGTTTGGCGACCAATCCGAGATTGTTTTAATTGCTGGATTTTAATATCTGCTGATATATTGGAGAGAGACTCCGGTTCCTTCGGCTATATCTGAGCTTAGCGCTGTGGAATTTAAAAATCTATTGATGAAAGTTCAAACTTAAATTTCAATATTCCTTTTATTATACATACGGACGAGAGATTCGCGAATGAATTTACCAAAACTTTGTTGACAATGGCAAAAGACGAGGAATGACACTAACATAAGAAATACAGACTGGAAAGCAGGTAATTGAGTAATTCCTTCGTGATTGTTCCTCTCTGGACGATGCTGATACATCAAATATTAGTAAGACTAACGAAGAAAGACGCACTTGGTGTGAATTTTGTTGCATCTGGGGCGTTCGAGAGGGGAGCGGGGAGGGTACGCCGGCGGCCTTCACCCTTATTCATCCATTTAGTCACAGCTGTCGGACAATACCGGAATAGAAGTGCATAACCTAAGTTCCCAAACCTTCATAGCCACTCGAGAGGCGTCTTCAAGACCGTAGTCTCCTTTCCTGCGCGCGCAGGTCTAAAATTATTTAATCACTTCTCTAAAAGTTGGTAAAATCGATTTGTTTAACGCCGACGAGGCGCCAAATACGGGACAAGTCGTCTCACTACGCATCGTTTTTTACCGTCTACCATCTTCTGATTTATATTATGAAAGATAAACGACCTCCTAGCAGCAATCGCGGGATGAATTTTGCTGTGTTAGAGGCGTGGGAGGGGGAGAAGCGAGCGTGGAGGGGAAGGGATCGGCCTGCGGCTCTGGTATCCGCGACGCTGCGTGGGCGATGGAATATTTTCTTCGCGGACGCGTACTCAAATTAGGCATTTTGTGGCTAAACGGTGGCAGATACGTCAAAATGCACGAAGTTTTTGCCCTTAAAAGGGCAGTAACTCGGCAAAATCTATAGAGAATGACCATTAAATATTATATTTTTCGAATTTTGACCCTCCCCCCCTAAATTGCATTTGAGCGAGGGTCAGGGGTTCACGTACAGGTCTCAAATTTTTCAGGCCTTATTTTTGATCGGTCCTACAACTTTTTTTCATTGGGCCAGATGGATTTGAAAAAAATCGATTTTTGCGATCCGCCCTACTGTACACCCTCCCTCCTTCCCCTTCCCCTGCCTTCCCGCCCACCACCCCCTCCTACCTTTCCTATTTAAGCGTAGCGCACTTGATATTTTTGTACCTGATGATGCTGAAAAGCGAAACCGGTAGTATTAATAAATGTAAAATTGTGGAAATTGCTCCTGCTTTTTCATTTTCATTAAGAAAAAAATGGTGGATAAAATCCTGACGTCGGCGTTAACGTACAGTTTGAAGTCGGGCGAGAGGAGTCGACGCACATTACATTGTACAATTTGGCACTTATTCTTTTTCGATTGATGATAGTTCAAACTATTTGCTAGAATTCATTCAATACGCATTTACCTTTGTTTTCTCTGATTTGTTGTAAGACTTGAAAAGTTAAAAAAGAAATAAAAGTTATTATTTACTATTTGTGCTCCTATTTATAAATCTGGCACCGTGACTTAAATGTGCTTATTTCTGCTTGTTGTGAGTAATACGATATCGTAGTCAAATTACTAAAGGTTTCGCGGTCCATGTTTGTAGATTTATGGTTTTTTGGGAATATCCCGCGTCAGGTTATTAAAATGGCCGACGTTTCTTCTCCCATGCCGGAGACCTCATCAGGGCAGGAAAAAAACCATAAATCTACGATATCGTAGTATTTCCTGGAGTACAAATTTGTGATTATGATGTATTACTTTGTACTATTTGACACATCACCAGGTTAGCGTCGATGACCCTTCCCGTCACAGTAGTTGGCTTTCAATGTGCAAGATAGAAACAAAGAGTGAAAGCCGGGGCAAATATGTAGTAAATGCACACGAAATAATCATCAATCCAACATAAATTAAAATATAATGATATATTTGCAATTAAAAAGTAAAGTTTCCCGCTGAACGCGTATGTATTTTAGCAAATACGAAATTTTGCGATGTGTGGCCAAAGACAACAAAAGAAGTAATGTAAACTAAATCCCATTGAGAAGCAGAAGAGACTTACATTGAAATGGCCCTCACAAATTTTATAACACCCCATCTCTGAAGGAATATGCTGTCTCCGTGCAGCGTCGTACCACCACCTTCCTCGTTCTGGGTCGTTTGGCACAGCAAAAAAATACATTTCTTGAGTTTAACGAGGGGTAGATTCACATTAGGCACACAACAGTACACGTAAGGTTTCCTCCCACTAATTTAAAATTCTCCGTTTCATCTACCATTTATTTATACTCGAAATAACGCTTACGATAATGCACTCCTTATGCAAGCAATGCAGGTATCATGAGGGTCACACGTCATCAACATGGCGTCGCCCGAGAAATACTTTTTTGGCGTGGAATTCAAGTTGAAACTTCAAACTCTTCTAGGGGCGAAATTATTCAGCGCTCCATGGTAAAATTTGGTGAGAGGCTTTCTTACACCCATTTCTTTATAAATCTAGCATAATATTTGGTAGTATAATCCCTTCTAAGATACATGTAAAAGTTACGAAAATGAAATGGGATGAAGTGTTAAGGAGGATATCTTTGTTTTACATATGGAATATTGAAGGCTTTTGGTTATGTATTGGAGATTGACGGGTAAATAAGCCAAGAGATGAAAGGAAATTGATGCTGACGGTTTGGTATGTGAGTTGAAATAGTTTCTTGCTGCAACTATGTTAAATAACTATCTGCCTTTTATTTATCAAAATCAGTCAATCAATCCTTTTGCGGGATAGTTTATGTAACGAAACTGTTCATTTACAATGAAGAATAGTCTCAAGGACTGTTATTTACCGATGATTTGCTTGACCATTTTAGAACCATCTAAAGTACCATGTTTAAATCCCTTGAGAAAATTATCCTGTGACCACCTACAAAATCCTACAAAATTTCGAGGATTCAGTCGTCGCACAGTGGGTGAGTAGAAAAAACACACCAAATGTATTGGTGCTTTTTTTTCTTGGACCAATGTCGCGGAACAGAAACCAATCAGGTTACAAGGTTTGTACTCATGAGGTAATGAAAATCATATTTATATGCTGTGGAAAATATTTTATTTACCAAGCAGTGAATAAATTAGGCGCAGTACTATGTACAAGATGGAGAGGCCAAAAGGGAGAGAGTCCTATGAGGTCAGCGGGAGACTTCAACGTCCGAGACGGTCATTGAAGTCCCCGGACGACCCCACGGGCGTCGTTCATATTTCACTTCTTAGTATCCGTAGTGGATGCCGTATCCGTCGAAGTTGAGGTGAGCGACGGCGGGGGCAGCGGAGTAGGCGACGCCGATGAGGCCGGTCTTAGCGACGGCGACGGGGGCGGGGGCGTGGTAGGCAGCAACGGCGGGGGCGTGGTAGGCGGCGACGGCGGGTGCGTGGTAGGCAGCGACGGCGGGGGCAGCGTGGTAGGCGACAGCGGGAGCGGCGGCGTAGGCAACACCGACGGCGTCGTTGCTGATGCGGGTGTCAGTCTTGCGGACGGAGGAGAAAGCAGAGTCGACAGCCTTGGAGTAGTGGGAGATGGCGTGGTTGCCGTCCAAGGAGCGGACGGTGCTCTGGTGGGAAGCACCGACGGAGGGGGCGTGGATGGCCACGGGGGCAGCGGCGTAGGTGGCCACGGGGGCGCCGAGGTATCCGGCGTTGGCGACGGCCAGGACGGCGGCGAGGACGACGAACTGTGGGGAATTAAGTTTTTGGATTAGGTGACAATACGAGAAATGCTCTTGGGTATTAGCCACGTTTTCACTTACGGGATCAGTAAAAAAAGTGTGAATTAAATTGTCAACCTTATTAAAATTTTTGTGCATTAAGATATACTTATGACTTCTGACCTCGTAGAGATCTTGATATCTGTGTGTTTTTTTCATTTTTTTAAATTAAAATTATCATTCCTCTTTAATTTTAAGTTCTGATCTTTTCAGGTTGACTACGTATATTACAACTAACATGAAATGATCATTTCTGCATGAGTCGCACATGATGATGAGGAAAATTTTATGTAGATATTTGTTCAAGTTCGTAATAAGCACAAGCTTTTCAATTTTTTATATTGTATACATTTTCCATCCAAATGATAGCTATTGGGTGATCAGTAGTTACTTCGCTCTCTGGTTTTGTAAATAATCCGAAGTACGACTTTTAATTTGTGAGGTATTCAACTCTGCTCACATTGAAATGTTCTCTGAAATCTATCATGAAGAAAGAATGGACATGCTTGTAGGATATGGCTCATTACGTTCTGACTGCATAAAAAACGAACACTTTACACTTTTTCCTTCCAGAGAAAAGCAGTGATAATAGTGTAAAAATTTAATTTAATGTTAATGTTATAAATATAAGGAAGGTGAACTCTATTCCGGGAAAACATGCTTTAACGGTAAAATTGTATTCTTCATGTAATCCTGATATTAATATTTTTCTTGCAATTCAGGTAATGTATGATTTACATAGCAAACCCTATGGGGACCCAAATAACTCAATCTAAAGTTAACCTCACAATCAGTGTGATCGTTCCTACTACGGAGAGGGGTCTAGCTTCAGGGTTTGTCAAGAATCGCCGTTTAGACATTACTGGCGAAAAAGAGCCACTATCCGATTTGTGGCTCGGAGTTTTTCCCGTTTTCCCCCTTTGATCTGGGCAGCGTCTTGTGAGATACTGGCGCACATCTCGATTCACTGTGATCCAGAGAGCGATAGCACTTCACGGATGAATCGGACGAGGTACCCTCACGAGCACTTGAAATGTACGGCGGCACTAGAAACACTTTCGGCCGGTTGAGCGGGTTGCTGTCGGCCGTACGTTCGAAGAAGAGACTCGACGCTGCACGACGTGAGATTGAGCGAGCGAAAGGATGTGAGTGAGACGAGTAGGTGCAACGAGGGCTCCTTACCTTGTACATGGCTGCGGAGTTGTGAGTTCTTTCACTTGGTTCCAGTGAATGAGTGCCGATGTGATGTCTGGCGGGTCCTTATATACCGATTTGGGGATGGGAGGTTGGGTGAGAGCTGAGAAGGTTCGCGGGGGAGCTGCGTGACTGGGGAGGTCGCGAGATGGGTGGGGCCAGGCGCGGTTGAAGGGGACAAGGGCGGCGTGCGAATCCTCCTCCTAGTCTTTAATTTTTTTTTCCATCCTTCACTCTCGCTCTCGATATCACTCGTAGTTTTCTCTCTCTCCCGCTCTGCTCCCCCGCAAGCTCGAAGGTCTGGGTTAGCTCACACTCACCGCGATTGACCAACCGGTCTAATTTCTCGCTTTTCTCTGGGCCACCTTGGAGGGAGCCACTTCGGAGGACATTACTGGTCATTCCGGCTACCAAAGGGTGCATGCCATTGGGCGTGTCCTTCTTCCAAAACTTTCATTGCGAGGGTGCGAGTGTCCTTAAAGTCGTCCGACGAACTTGTTCAGATACTACGCTTAGTAAAGTCTACCAGTCGTGTTGGGTTGATTGTCGTAAAGGAGCATTAAGTTGGAATTCTAGTGAAAGAAATATTTCTTCAAGTGGACATTCTGATCCATATTATTTGAATTGACTTTTGAAATTACAGAAAATATATTTGGCAGTATATTTTTAAGTAAAAATCTTGATTGATAAAAATTGATGAGACAAGGTCTTCAAAATATGATTTTTTGCATTCATGAATTTTTCAACGTTTCCTTTTCTACATTTCAAATATTTTTTTGGAATTTATTTTGGCTGTACTCAGATAATTTCATATCTATTCAGAGTTTTCTGAAATGATTGAAATGAATTTTGCTTGACTAGTTTCAATGATGACCCTCATCACGTATTGTCACGTCAGGATTATTTGCTTAGGTCTTCCGAGGAATTCCTCGTTATATCTTTTATTCCACGCTACCATGTATTCCAAATATTAATCATTTCACTCTAGAGATGTGCATTAAGTTTAATTCATTACATCATATCCCAACATAATTCTCTTCTTTCATCCACTCCACTTGCCCTACATTCTCCCTTCCATTGGAGCCTCATGCATACCGTTTCCCCTTAATATGTCCTCAATCTACTTTTTGCGTCTTGGAATTTTTCCCGGATTATTCAACACCTTTCTGCTTGTCTAATTTCATAAAGCTTTCTTCTTAATTCTTCTTCAATCCTTAGGGTGCTGGAATATGCGAGTCGGTAGGGATTGTGTTACCTCAAATCCTCTTCTGGGCCATTCTTTTTTATATTGGTATGTGGAAGCACGTATTTCACGTACAAGTTGGTTAGAGCGTGACAGATCGTGTCGACTCTCAGGGCAGAAGAGTGTGTAATGATTGAGAAGACATAAAAAAGACTTGCATAGCATGCATCTTTCAAGGTAAATTGGCAAAGCTAGGATAACTAGAGCGTACAAAAGTTGAGGAGAGAGTAGTATTCGAGGTAACATTCAGTCGTTAAAATGGATCCAATATTTTCCTGTGTCTTATTAAACATAGAATTTCATTTTTAATCCTATGCCATCCGTGAACATTGAATAATGTTAGAAAATTTTTTAAAGTAACCGTTTTGCAGGGTTCAAAGAGGTAGAGGAAAGGAAAAACGTTTTTATGGCCATAGTGGTAGCAAATGCCTTTTCAGATGATGCTGAGAGGACTTTCCATGATTTATGTGGGTGAAGAGCAGGGTATTCGTAAAACGAAAAATCTGTTTGGTCACGACTTATTGTGTTAATTTTTGAATGTATGGCTTGAGGAAAAAATTTCATTGTTAAATTTGATAAGAATGTAGATATGGTCTGTGCTGTATCTCCTATACAGGTCAAAAATAAATCTATCTTTCGTGGACGTTGTATTGGCTGCCGTTGTAATGCCTGCGCCAAACCTTAAATCATTGTTCAAGGGAGCTGTAAATTTTCCGGAGAAAACGGTGGGTGCAAGGTGAACAATCAAAGATCTTCGCAGTGGATTCTCTGTGAATTTTCCTGCCCTGATCCCCCCATCGACTGATATTTTTTATTCACTTCATTTCGAATCTGCTGGACAGGGCCAGATACACAGTGCCACGGCTCTCATAAAAGGGTAAATTTGTTCTATTGGAAATTATGGATTGGCCCATGGGACTGTCCATTATTATGTAGGTTCTAAGATTTTCGCGGCGTTGATTAAAATAAATGAAAATCCGATTGCAGGAACATCGAAGGGCTACTAAAAACCAACAGCACCAACTCTCAGCCATATCGGAGCATGCTTGGAGTGAACCTGGACACAACATACTCTTTGAAGACGCCAAAATAATAGCAAAAGAAAATAAATAATTCCCTCGCCTTACCAGAGAAGCATTTGAAATAGCAAAAACGACGGCGAATTTCAACAGGGATCAAGGCTACCTCCTGCATATCGCATGGAAAAGGATTCTCCGACCACCAACCAATGGGAGACCAACAATGGGAGATGGACAACCACCGACCAATGAGAGAGCAGCAGTGAAGAGGCCAATTTAAGGCGGAAAATTTTCCGAGTTATCTCACCTTCGACCTGAAGACGCTGACTGCAATGTCAGCGAAACTGGTGTCGCCAAAACCCAACGGACAAGGTGAAAAATCCAAAGAGAATGCAGAGATCATCTGTCCATTATTATACCTGTCATTTATTTGTCCATATTAATGTATGCAAGTTTTCATATTGTTATTATTGTTAAAAATGAAGTTAAAAGTCGACCATTCGGTCGGGTGGTAGAATATATTGATTTTACCCAAGCTAATACATTACGTTCCAATAAAAAACAAATATATGGAGAAACACATAAACAGTGATATAATATAATAAATGCCCTGAACATAGTAAAACCCTTGAAAAGACCCTTGCAATTCAATTTAAACCTTCTCATGAAGGTCCTTAGGTTACGCGGGAAGGGTTCCAAAAAACCTTTGATAGACCGTTCCAATCCCCCGATGCAGGAAAGAATATTTAACAGAATTTGAAATGTTTCAGAGGGTCTATTTTGTGCTTGTGACCATTTATTGACTCAAAGTGCGGCACTTAAAATGTATTTTTGATGTCTATCCACGCCGAATCATCAACATCCGGGAGTGCTATTGGAGGATTTTCTTTTAAAATATATTTTGCCCGATCCTTACTTGAAGGTCCGATCAGGTTCAAAATTTGTTTCCCTGGACCCACATCATGGAATGCCCTTGTTCCTGTCATCAACCCTATTCCCCCGATTAGAATCTATAGAGAGGGTGGGGTGGGGTTTGTGAGTGGGTGGTTGAGGATCTTATTTCGAGGACGGGAGACATTAGGAGGGGTGTCGAGGGGCGGTTTTCAAGTCGGCCGCTCTGAAACTTTGCGCAACTCGCTCACCGGAGATGTAGGGAGGATGGGATGAGGGGTGTTAACAGTGTGTCTCGATCTCCCCACTCCTCGCAGGGTTAACCGCGGGCCCCCTCTCCCTTATTCGCTCGCCTAGTATGAAGGAGATCCTCATGGGAGGATGTATTGAGTAACCTTTTTCCGCCCTCATCCTTCCCCCACCTCTCGGATGGTGTATCCAGAAGGCCTTCATCGCTCTTCGATGGGAGATATTTGCTCTCTCATGTCCTCTTTTTTCCTCAGCATCGTGTGCTGGAGTAGCGGGGAGGTAGATAGGGGCGGCATCTCCCCTTACCTCGCTTGCAGAAGTCTTCCTTTCCCCCCCACCTCCCTCCTATTGAGGCCCGTGTCTTCGATGGAATGGGTGTGCCCGCAAAGATGTTTGGTGGAGGGGTGCCTGTGTTGAGGTTCGGATGAAGCTCTTGAGAAAAGGAGTCATGGGCTCCTAATTTGGTGAGGTTTGGCTATGGGCCTAGCTATTAACTCTAACCATGGGCGCAGCCAAAAATTAAGGCTAGGGGGGGTTTTAGGCGCAACTAATACTTTGGGGTGTCGGGGCATTGCATACCCGCCAGGGTAAGTGGGAGTTGCGGGGGCACTCCTCTAGAAATTTTTTAAAAGATTAATGGCTCCAAATGGCGAGTTTTACGGCTTTCTAAGGAATATTTGATTAATCCTAAGACTTTTATATAAGTGATACTAATCCATTAATTAAAATGGATTAAATTTAAAAATTTCTATGAGCTCTGCGGGGGGTTTAACCCCCAAAACCCCCCTCCCCTCGCTGCGCCACTGGCTCTAACTAATCTCGGGATATCCAATCAGGAAACGTTGGGTGGATTTGGATTATAGATCGTAGAATATAGATACTGTAAATTTTCTGTCAATACTTTGTATTTACCACCTGTAGGAGCAGTGAGTGTGGTCCAGTGAATAGCTGGTCGGTTGATCCATCTGAAAACATTTTAGACTAACAGAATTAGGTTACTCCTCCGCGTTACGTGAAATATGTATCTATCTCTGATTCCTTTAGGTCTCATGAACAAAAAAATCAAATCAAGAGAGGTAATTATGGTGCTCGAAGCACCCAATCAGGAAAGCCACGTGGATACCATTCCAAAAAAATAGCAGTATCCTAGTTGAAGAAAGGTGGAGCTTGGTGAATGACTTTTTCTGTGTAGTCTGCTTGCTAGTGATTTAGGAGAACTTTCGTCTTAATCTTGACCTTATTTCTTCATGAAGGGGGAAAACACTTGCGTTTCATTTAGATATAATGTTAATTTCACCTAACCTCATAAAAAAATATGTGTTGATGAAAACACGCGCTTAAGTGCTTAGCTCTTGTGTCACCAAGGTTTTTATAATAACCTGTTATGGCTTTTTTTTTTTGCAAATCCACCGATGTAGATGTTAGCACTTTTAATTTTAAAATGAGAGTTAAAAAATAACAGCTTTTTTTAGATAACTGTAATATTAACCGCTGAGTCGTAAACAACTTTTTTTATGGAGCACGAGAGTTTTATGCTTCTGTATTTTAATGGCAGTCTTTTGTAAGTGATGGACGGTTATACTGCTTAAATTCGACGTCAGTAACGTCTAGAATATGTCTCTTCTGGACTGATCCTTCGTCTTGGGCTGTAGGTTCGTCTACGCTTTACTCTCTGATTTTATAGGGTTTTGGGGAATAAGGTTTGAGGATATTATGGTAAAATAATTGTCAGCATCGAGTTTTCTCAGGATCAAGCGCAAGGGAGCTCTCAAAAGTATCAGCAATGTTGATTGCATAGCTTTGCGTAACTTCAACTATTGGAGTGAACATATTCTTATTTATGTCTAAGTAATTATGGTTTTCTTTAAACTTTGGTGTGATCGTAGATTTTTATCTGGACACGAATAGAATACGAATGCATGTCACCAGCAGATTGCAATTTTAAAGTGAGACCGCGTGAATGCGTGCATCGAGAGATTATTTATTTTCAAAACCGTTAGTTTTCATGAATGTACATTGGATTCTCCGAGGGATCATATCTACGCTACGGTTTCTCCTTTTCTGCCTCGCGAATTCATCCAACTTATTTCTTTTTGACCAAAGAGGCTCGAATGGAAACTCCTAACTCCTTATAATTGTACGTACAAATTATGCGTATCATGCTGAAGGAAGTAGAAGGATTTAATTACGATTCAAATAATAGAATAGAGGCCTGAAAGCCATTATGCGTCTCTCTGTCGTACCCCGTGGATTAAGACACATTTAAGTCCAAGTTCATCTCCTTAGGTAGAGATTAAAATGTTTGACGAAAGAATTATGGGCTCCCAAATTGGCTCAAGATGAATGAACCTCATGATAGTTGCCTCCCCGCGTTCTTATATGCTTCGGTTGAGCCGAAAATTGCGCGAGAGTTAATTTAAAGTTAGGGCCTCTCGTTAAAATGAAATGACAGTTGACCTATGACTCTCCATGGAGAAATCCTCGGAAAATTTTTCACGCCACCCTATTCCTTCGATAAAAGACTACCCGTGCATATTGAGTCCAGTTGTTACCCAACTCTCTCTATTATCTCGCCGCTTATTGACTACAGTTTGCCCTTTTCGTGTGGTTCTCCTCATCGGCCGATTACCATCGAGCTGTCGCTGCTGTTGAATTTAGGGGATTTCCATTTTATCCGGATCCCATTAAAGCTCTTTAGCATGGTCTTGAAGTTTTGGGATGCAATAAATCACGATAATAAGTTTTCTGGAGGCCTTCGTGCAGTCAGGTCTTAATTATATCTTAAGATATTTTTCGCCGAGAATCGTTTCAAAGGCAGTTAAACGGTCACCACAGCTGCAATCACGTTTTATTATTTTATTTGATGTCATACTACTCTTTATTTATTTCAACAAACCAGCGTTAGTAAGGGTTTATGCCCCTTACTACTCATTTACTCAATATAACTAACTCACTTCAGAATACCTGAGAATTGAAGGATAGAGAATTATTGCATAAAACTGGTGTCATGTTGAAATTGAGGCTGAGTGTGGGGGTAGTACGCACAATGATTTTTGAAAAGTGTAAACAATGATTAATTTGCTAACGTTTGAAGTAATTACTTTTCCTTGGGATCATACAAGGAATAAAAGCGAATTAAATAGTTATCTAAAAATGTATTTTTTGCGGCTGCTGTTCGACTGTTTTACTAGCATCCTGTGGCAGAGCAAGTATGTGATAAAGAAAACATGTATTTCCTCGCCCACCTCTAGTTCGCGATTAATCTTGACGTGGCTAATGCCAATTAACAGCCAGAATTCTCGTGCCCAAATGCAATAAAACGTGATAATATTTGTACCACGCCTGATACAAATGCGAACATACCAGTGCCATTCAGATAACATTTTTTAATATCAATAAATACGGAACAGAGGCTCCTTTCAGTATTAAGTTTTTCAATTTAATTTGGCTACAGACGAAGTCTCGTAGTTACTCGATTTCTTTATGGCAACACCAAAATTACAGCGAAAATTTGATGGAAAATTCGTTTCTCCATCAGCCTTATACCTAAGATAAATTCAATAAACCACTCTCTAAAATTAGTTGCAACGCGTGAAAAGATTTATCATTATAATGGAATTACACGCAACGCTGGAATCATGTCAGTGTGGCGGAATAATGGAGTTCTATTTTGTAATTTATACCAAATGATGTAATTCCTTTCAAGAGATATTTAGTTGTTGTTAAATTATAGCTCACGTTATCTATTACTCGCAATTTCAGCCAAACTACTCCCTAAAATTTATGAAATATCCTCATGTCCCCCAGATGAGTTGGCAGTACTTGAATTAGCGCTCAAGAAACCAGATTGACTCGAGGGGGTGGGGGTAGTCGAAAGTCGGCAATCGTTGTCTGTCGCTCTGCCAAAAGGTGAGAGAGATTTATCGGCTGGGCGTGTGCTCCGTTATCCGAGAATTTTGTTCACCTGATGGACATCAAAGGCTATGGATAAGTAATTCTCTGCGGAAGAAAGCGCGATATATGGACATACTTTTGCATGCAATGTTGAAGCGTCGAATGAATGAGGAGTCTAAGATGAGTACTGAAGCCTTAGATCATTTCCATTCAGCGAAATTAGGCTAAACTGGACTAAATTGTTTATAAGAAATGAAATGCTTTCATTTGGGATAGGTGATATTGTCGTTTTTAAATACCTAGTTCATTTTGCCTTTGGGAACTGGCTATTTTTGGAATTTTTTACAATGTTGCCTACTCTTTTTAGATTAGGACTGTGCCTTTACTAAGCTCGTTTCGTCTAATACTAAAATATTCATGTGCCTCGTGAACGCTATTTTCGATTGAATCACCTATGATTCAATCCCAAAATTGCAATTTGTATTATCAACTATGTCAGATAGAAAATAAATATGTAGAGCTGCTTAGTGTTCAGTCACTCAAAAGTAAATTGAATGAAAATCACGATCATTATCTTCAAATTAAAATATTGCGACATCGTCGGAGTAGGTACTCCACCGGCTTCCTGATAAGTGATGGGAAAGCGCACTGTAAAAGGAGCTGTGCGGGAGGCGTCAAATCAAAATTAGGGAGGAACTTTGGTGGTCTTGTATACGCGGGTAATAGTAAAATAACACCTGGAATAAGAGTCATACCGCGAAACCTTTTTGGTTCTTGCAAATCCAGAAAAAACGATATAGTTATAGAGTTTCATGAGAAAAAAATTTCATCACCTTTCAAACTCGATGAAATTCATTTCTGAACTTTTGTGTCCTATGAAGACGTAGTATAAATCCATTTACATTTTTCTATAATGCAGGGGAAATGGAACTTAGTTGATTTTTAAGAATGAATTGCATTTTTTAAATACTGCATTTAGTAATCTACTCTCGCAGACAGCTTTGAATCATCGGGGTTCTGGACTGTAGCTACTGTATCCTGGAACGATTCTGGTTATGCAGAAGAGGTGCATGCAGTTTCAGGTAAGATGTAGTAATTAAACATCATTAATTTGTTTTATTTCCATCCACAATTAATTCAAACAATGGCAATGCCTGGTGACTGATGGTTAGATTACCAGACAATTGTCATTTGGAGATGGTATATTATATTTTTCAGTAAATCTGATCTTTTTACTTGCTGAATTATCTCAATCTCTTCTCGTCTTTATCGTAAGACGAGGTAGTTGATGATGAGGCTGGAGCGTGGAAGCTAGTCTTGCTGGTCATGAAATGATGTGGAATATTACATCCTCGTATTAAGAGTTTTATTCCTTCAACTCACCGAGTAGTTACCACGGCTTGTGGCACTATTTTTTAAATGATAAGTTAGATAAAAGTAAGAGCCTCTTACGCTGCACATCGAAACATGAATATGAGTTCCAAGGCTCAAAAAAAAAAACGGTCATCATATTCATTCATATTGGTCGCACAATTTGGAAAAATATTTAGAAATTTTCTTTATACCCCTACTAAATGCATGCAGTATGGTTTACAATGAAACCAAGAGGCTGTATTTAACGGAATGGCATTATTGGAATCTCGTTTGCAAAAACAAATCTCCCTTTCAGATGACTGACCCCATTGAGAATTTCGGGGGATTAAGCAAGTTTAGTGGTCTAAGGTGCCTGTCAATAGGTCGGGCATTGCGATCGAGTGAATTGGAAAGCTAGAGGGTCTCGACTGAAACGGATGTGTGTGCAAACTCTTTTCGCCAATTCGACTAAAGAATTGGGATCGATCGCGTGAACTGTTAGAGAGCTTTTCGGCGCATGTATGTAGTGTTGGAGTACGGAAGTAAACGAGCGAACTACGGTTTTACGCTTGAAGGGTTTAAAAATCCGGAATTGGCACGTTTGTCCACTCCATTTTTACACCAAGAACCATGTGGATAATAAACCGAAGTATTGTATTCTTAAGAAGTCATTTGGGTGGTCCTTTTGTTTGAAGATTGAGGAATGTTTGTTTCCTGTTCTTAAGATTATAAAAAAAGTAAATATTCTTCAGGTCAATGGTCAGCGAGTGTACTGAATTAAAATTCATTTTATAAACCTAAGAGAGACAACGTAATTATTTTCCTCACTATGTTTATTGAAACCCAACCGGTTTCGACGTGCCTCACGTAATTTTCAAGAGTTATTTAAATAACAAGCAGTTAGCCTCGTGTATATATATGTAGATGAGAAGGGTAGGTGGGGTTATAAACGGATAATGAAAATTGGGGTGGAAGTGAGGTTTGGGCACTATTATTTGAAATGAAAAGTGAAAGGTAATGGATTTCTAAAAAGGGTTTTGCGATGGGGAAACAACGGCAAATTAAGAATCGATGAATTATTTCATCGGCACCACCTCGTTCAAAAGAATTTCACGATCCATTTTATAAAGTGTACGGATCTCTAAGTTTTCAATACATTACATTTTGGCAACTGCTGTATATACATGTAAAATATGAAAGCTAAATCAGATGAATGGTCACCATTATTAAAATTCTTAGTTAACAGATTTTCTATCACAGTAAAAACTATTTCTCATGTTCAATCATTATTAAATATGATTTTCCACCAGTTTAGTTGATTGATTTACTCTGAATGTACTCTGACTTGGATTGATTTACTCTGAAAATAGCTGTTTCTGAAAATAGCTTAGCAGCTATTTTCAGAGTAGCTTAATAGCTATTTTCAGAGTTAATCAATCCAATTAACAATAGGAAATTAGTTATAAAAGTTGATTAAAGTTATTCGGAATGTTGCCGTATGCATTTAGCCCGTTAGGATCGGTTGGTTGTCAAAGTTCATATTTGGGAGGAAAACTCAGCAATATTATCGAAAAGAAACGCCCCAAGGAGTTCACGCGATGACATGCCAGTGAATGAAAATCTACTCTAGAATCATGTTCGCGCAGCCCCTTATAAAGTACTTATACAGTTTCTACCGCTATATGTACTTTCTTGTCTGTTGTTCTTGCTTCTTATGAGTTTTCTTAGAAAAGAAACTAGCCGTCCAGCTACTGCAATAATGTGATTTTAAAATGATTTTCTTTTATGAATGTCATTCCAAGCGATACGATGGAACCTTAGAAGGCAGAAAACCAGAAGAACGATAAGTAGTTCTACAGCTAAGAAGATTATACGAGTCTGCTCTACAGTTTATCACATTTAATTCCTCTTTTATTGGCATAACTTGTTTGATAAGATTTATGAAAGTATACCGGGACTAGCCACGGTGATAACTTTTTACGGAGTCACCCGCAATGCACAAATAGTGCGAAAAATCCACAGAGGAAAAATCATTCGCCTTGACCGGGATTCGAACCCGGATCCCTCGATTTCCGGCCGAGTGCTTTAGCCAGTTAAGCTACCGAGACGTCATTCTCCCCTGTGGAAATTTGTGGACTATACCGATACTTAAATTCGTCAAAGAGAGAACACCTATATGTGTTCAAAGTTCGGACTTTACTCTCCGGCTGTGGCGCCGTGCGCACGATTTGGACTGCTAGTCGCATCATATGCTCAGCAGTCCATACCACCTTGTCCGGTATAGTCCACAAATTTCCACAGGGGAGAATGACGTCTCGGTAGCTTAACTGGCTAAAGCACTCGGCCGGAAATCGAGGGATCCGGGTTCGAATCCCGGTCAAGGCGAATGATTTTTCCTCTGTGGATTTTTCGCACTATTTGTTTGATAAGGTCTAACTCCTCGAGTCAATATTTTTAGCCGCGGGTGTTCCTCCTATCGCGTCGGTGTCGAGTGCGTAAGTTTTCATGTTTCAAGGCTTTTCCCTGCGCTCTTGGCTCTCGCTGGGGTCGGATGCGTAATCCGTCGTAACGGGGAAGAAGAGCCCTTTGGCACATTCCCCATTGGCATTGCGATCATTTGATTTTCGAAATTTTGTTTCGTGGGATCGCTTTTCATTGGTATTGTAATTTCCGGGGCGTTGTGAGATCCCAAAATAGTTATTCCGCAGGCGTTAGCTGACCCATCTGTTGTATAATTTGTATGTGCTGAGAATATGTGGTTTGCTACAAGGTAAGTTATCGAATGGTCTTTGCCCATTTGGAAGAGTATTTTTGGTAAATCCATGATAAAAGCACAAATGGTAATTTCCACACTATTTATTTTAACACTTAACGACCGACCATGGTTTTGAGACTTTGTGTCATTTTATACGAGTATTTTTGGTTTTTATTTGATTAGTAAAAGCTTTTATGTTGAATATGGAAATAGCGAGCCCCTTAATGTCCCAAAGAACGTATCTCATTGTTAGAGTCCCAAAATTCCCTCCGTTTTACATATCTTTTCGTTAATTATCCACTTGGTTATTAGATAATGATACACTGTTTTAGTTGCCCTACCCTCGGGCTGAGCTGGGTCAAAAAACTGGTTTAAGTGCATTATTATTTGGCATTGGCTGAGATAGTAAATAAGGTTGGATCGGCCTTTTCAAACAAACGGAATGAAATTTTGAAGTGAATCTTGCGATACAAGGAGTCTAATGGTAAACATCCGGTCACATGGTCCGGCCATGGGGTCACAGCTTAATGTTCCACCCGACGGAGGTTCTGCGTCATTATACATATTCTTTATTCATGAAAACCCGGTTCACTGCCTATATCCTAAGATGAAAATGCAGTTATTCATCGGGATGGTGGCCAAATTTGTCGCAAAGGCAAATTTTTATACTTTCACACCAAACATTCAGACTCAATTGTTCATTTTAGGTGTCACCGTGTTAAAGGTTTTGCGATTGAAAGGTTTCAACGTGACGATATGATTTTATGAACGTAAATTTTAATCACCGAAGTCTATTGATTTGCTCTTACAGGATTGGTTACTACTTCGCTCCGTAATCTAAAAAAAACTTGCTTGAATTTGTGTAGAAATGGATGCAAACTCTTAAATGAGAGTGCAAATTTTAGAATATTCTGTATATTTGGGGTTGATATGAGGGGTAAAAAAACAACATTCATTTTAGAAAACATCTACAAATTTAAAATAATTTTGATGCAGTAGAATATGGTGATAAAATTATTAAAAAATGCTCATTTGATGACGTGGTAATACTTCGATATTTGCCCAGTTGAGTTTCGTCTTAATAGGATTATACTAGGATTCCAGTCTGCGCCCTTGGGCTTGATTTAACACCAGAATTAATTAGCTTGACTGCTAGCACTCCAAATATCTCGCTGAAACGGTCCCGATTGCTGGACCTTTGGGTGAAGGGAGGGACATAAGTTGGCTTTTGAGGACTTAAGCACCATCGCTGACGCCTTTTTCCTCTACGCTAACTCTACACTAGTTGGGCATGTTGGGCAACGTAATCAGCGTTGCACGTTATGAGTAATTTTGAAGACCATATTTTCGACAAGAATGGCTAATTAAGAGAAATGTCGAAATAAAGTTTTTTAACAAATGAGAGGATGCTTAAGTGGTTATATGAATAAGTGATCACTTGAATTTCGGTTCGTTTGGTTACCTATTTTCAACCGGAGATATCGGCCTACTCGCGTCAGGCGTGCTTTTAGAGTTAAAACAGAAAAGAGCACTATTTAGAAAATTCTGTGCATGCGGTCGGAATAGTAAAAGAACATCCTTGGAGGCTCGTGATCCACCAGGCCTCTTCGTCTATTAAGTGGCAGTAAAGATCGCTGGTTGGTCCTTCTTTAGATAATATTGTTTGAATGGAATCGGTCAATTCTTGTATTCCGTGTGAAAAATTGTCTCATATTAAAAAAATGGTTAATTAAGTAGGCACTTTAAATATTTACACAGTTATGTCATTTAATCATGGCCCAGCCATTCATTTTGGTGGCTTATTAAACTTTAACTATAGAGCAGCGACGGCATGGCAAAATTAGCAATGCCGGAACGCAAATTTCTTAACTTTTTTTTAGAAGTGAAAAAATTAAACTTTTTTATATTACAAGTTATTATTAACATTATATTACAATTTTTTTTTGTTTTGGTTACGAATTCAAACATTAAAATTTAGAGGCGACAAAATTGATAAAAGTGTTATTTGACCATTAGGCCTTTTGCTAGCCAGTGCCGGAACGGCGTTCGGGCGCGTTCCGACAAAATGACACCACTTCTGTAGAGCTAAAGGAAATAACTAATAATCTTTGAATAGAAATAATTTTAAGGCTCTTATACGCAAACGTTTTTCATTGCAATTACTAGATTCAGCATTTTTTTGTAAATCGGAGGGTTTCGATGCCGGTCTCAGTTACTACGCAGCTGCGCTTAACAGATCTATAGTTCTCTATCTCTCCCGACAGGTTTCATTTTTTCGTTTTTTATGACGCATTAATCATTTAAAACTGATGTTATCTTCAAGATTATATAGAGTAGATCCTTGTAAGAATTTGCTTGCGTCTAGAATAAAGAAATGTACACCTGGGAAAATACCGAGGTAAAGTTTTCCAATTTGAGACCGGCAAATTTTGCCCAGGGTCTACTTATTTTATCTTTACCATTCGAAAATGATAGAATAAGTTTTAAACGAGTGATACGTCCATCAAAGAAGACCGGTCGACTATGCAGAAGATATCCGTCCTTTTGTTATTCTCACTCTTGAGTTTCCGCTACGAAACGTAATCGTAATGGGAATAACCTGCTAAAGACGGGATTAGCGGAAACGAGGCATAACGGTCGCTTACTTCAATTTCACTCGGAGCTTTTTCCACCCACCGCCTCCGCAGTGGCGCCCGCCCGTCTGACTGTATTACAGCTTCTCCTCAACCTTCCGCGATTTGTGTCAACTCATTCTGGGGGTATAGGGCGAACGGAGCCTTTGTGGCTCGGAAGTTTTGTAAGGCATAATTCGTCAGAGATGGAGGCGAGATCTGAATGACACTTCCCGAATCCGAAATAGTCCATGTCAAAAGAATCGCCTTTGTTTTCGTTAGCAAACCCACTCGTTGCCGAAATACACGTTTGGTTGATGCATGAATAAATAATAACTAGAACTGCGATGATGGAAATGAATTATCTGCAGCAATATGGCTCTTGAATATCAGATTTGAGGACTCCACAAACCATATCGCTGTTGGAGATGAAAGAGTATTTGCTTGGTTAAATCACCAAGAAATTTATATTTCAAAATGCCATCAATCTAGCACTGTTATTATCAGCGTTTATAATTTCCTCATCTCTGCTGGAAAACGGCCAGAATTAGGAGTAGGGAAATTATTAGCGTGCTTTAGGAGGATTTTAGTTTTCGTGGATTTTGGGAAATGAAATTTAAAATTTTGGAGATATGCATTTGATCAAACTTACGCAATTTTATTGATTAATACAAGTGTTTTTTTTTAGGTGTCCTAAATTTCCAGTCAGTGCCATTTTTTCTGTGTTATGAAGACATTAGTTTTGAAATTATTTCGATGATCGACTTCCAACAGGTGTTTAGAATTGTGAAATTTGCGTCGCAGTGACAGATATTGTGGTCCTTTATCTGTATGCGCTCTGAATGGAAAGAGTTCTCAGTGTACACAGCTGAGAAATTCAGTTCGTAGCAGCAGTCGTCAAACGCAGATTGTATTTCTTGTCATTGAATTAAATTATGACATGAGGTATTGGCGTTACAAATGACGAAACATGTCGACTCGTAAATTGTAAAAAAGCAAATTATTTTTAGTTCACATCCTAATATTATATAGATTTATGGTGCTTTCCTGGCACAATAACGCGAGGAATACATTTCGTATGCCAATACATTTGGGCTTTATGAAACAAAGCATTGTAATACTGTTTTATTTCTAAGGAGTTTAGTGGATTCGGTCAATAGCTAAATGGAATGCTGATGCAATCATCGATAATGACTGCCATTTGCAACATGAATCTGGTCTCCGGTGAACTTAAAATCACCCATTATGGCACGTTGGTTATCATAATCATTGATTTGAGTTCTTCTCGCGCCAGCCGTCCCTAGGACGCGGTGACGTGGTATTAAATGTAATTATTTGCTATTATTCATTACGTATTTTTAGACTTTAAAAATGTATTCACCATAAAATATTTTTTAAATCTCCTAATCGTGCATTGTGTAATTTTCTACTATTTTATGGATAAAAAAATGGAGCGTGGCCCAGGGAAGAGAAATGATAAATTATATTAGGATGTCAATCCAGCTCCAACAAAGAATAAAAGCTCCCTAGGTGTGAGAATGGCATAGTTCGAGGCGAGGTTTGTCCTCTCCCTTGCGACTTAACTTTGAGATTCGCCATAGAGTGGCCCATATGTAACTCAAAACTTCCATATCTTCCCCTAATAGTGCAGTATTTCATAAAATTCTGTGTCTATGAAAAAAGAAATCTAACTAATAATATCATCACAAAAGAAAAAGCTAATATCGAGACCTAATTCCTTTGTTGAGGGAAAGTCAAATGGTCAAATCTGGCAACATCTATTGATATTCTAATTTGTTACCTACTTGAAATAAACTAAGACATTAGTTGAGTTTCTTCATACCAGCGAAGGTATTTATATTGAAGGTAGGTGTAGGCGGGGTAAAAAATAGAAGTAGGAAAGGGGGGGAAATGCGTTGAGGTTGGGCACTCTTTTGCGGGATGTCTATTCAAATATATTTACAAATATTGGGATATTATTGAATAGTTTGGAAGCTCTGCTAAGCCCAAAACATTGGAATGGCAATACGTTATTAAGGCATTGGTATATAAGTGACATTATTTGTAAGTATATTTGAATAGACATACCGCAAAAGAGTGCCCCAACTCAACGCATTTTCCCCCTTTCCTAATTCTATTTTTACCCCACCTACAACTACCTTCAATATAAATTCCAGGCTTGCTCCTCTTAGGTTAGACGGCTCTCGAGAATGATGTGTAAACATTGAAACCGGCTGAGTAACATAAAAAGGTGTGGAAAAATAATACAGTTGTCTCAATTATTAATATTTGTATAATATCCTAGCCGTTATCAAATTTTAGTAAAACAGAACTCTAATCCGATGACAATGAGAAAACTTGTTACTCATTTCTACCGTAGGTTTTTTACGTATGGTCTATGGAAAAATCACGTGTGTAACAACCACTGAACGTTTGTATTCGGTTATTTCCTGTATCAAGTTTATTTGTGTCCGGAGGCGCGATACACATGTTAAAGGTGATTTAATATGAATGAATAAAAACTTCATGTGTAAGAAAATATTTACGAGATAACTTAATCAATCGGCTTTTACAAGATGGAAACCCCTTTTGCCGACATTTTTTCACTTGCATTCCGGGGGTCTATAATTTTCTATGGTAACAAGAGACAACCCTTATGTTTCTACCGCAGTTAAATTATTTCAAGTAACCCCCTTCAAGATTTGGATTTGGCTGAATATCTATTAAATTTGAAAGTGTTCAACATAAAATAAACATGTGTCAACTCGGAAGGAGGCTAATTTCTTGCGCTTTGAACGTACATATTTTAGAAAATGTTTTCCTGTTGATGCACATCTTGTAAGATGTGCGAGTTTTTGTAATTTATGGAAATGTTAGGAATCGTCCAGATGTATGAATTTGGCTGAATTTATATACCCGGTGAGATTAATGCATTCGTTTATAAAATATGAGCGGCACATGTACAGACGAGAAGGAAGTCGAAACTGGTTCATTAGATTTGACTACTTGATTGGCAAGCCGATCCGTAGTGATCAAAACACACAACTTGATATCTCCTGCTCATGTGTTTAGGTATATAATTATCGTCAGGAAATTGGGGCAATATTCTTCGAAATGAGACGGTAAAAGACATTATTTTCTAAAGCTCCCATCGTAGTCTTCTAATTTTGGCCCCATTTGGCATATCCGCTTGCATCATTTGGCTGGTCTATTGATAAATAGATGGTATCGGTATGCAGTAGAAAAATAAAACAGGAAAAGGAAATGGAGAATCATTGATAAAGGTCAGCTTAAGAATAAAGCAAAATTAGTTAGGTGTCGTGTTCGACATGCTACTATTATTCAAAAGGTAGTTTGCAGCTGAGGAATGAGGGAAAACCTTGAGCTTCAATGTGTTTTTTGTGAAACGTGATTTTCTGTTTACAATAAATTTAGCTATAAATGACTGCATAACAACTCTCATCGCTCCATTTCATTCAACTGACATTCAGTATGTTTGAATACATGCCCTGAGAAAATGAGAAAATAAAAGTTCCGCACAAGGGCGTACTGAGGATGGTACTGGTGGGGGGGGGGAGGGGCAAGCCATGGTCTTTCAATTTGTAACATTTTAGCATGGGAAATGTGAATGAAACCAACATTTCAAGGAAATTATAGCAGTGATTTATTATTTTTTTAAATTAGTTGTTTGAAAAAAAATATTTTCATCGAAGTATATGTCTTATATTAGTATAATTTTTCTTGGCTTTAGATAAAATTTGTGGAAAGGTTTCGTTTCAATTCAGTCCTGATTTTTCTGAAAGACTTTTGCGATTTTTGCTTTTTTTTGGGGGGGGGGGGCAGCTCCCCTCCTGTTCCCCCTGGTTACGCCCATGGTTCCGCAGTTATTACAAGGTATTAAAAGTGACTCAATATGGGTAGAACTTAGAGGACCGATATCCTTAGAATTAAATCCCTGTGTAACCTCTTCAGTTCCCCTATTTAGAACCTTCACCTATTGTTTTATGAGCATAAAAAATATGTGAATATATTCCCAGTAACGGAACACTTCACCCACTTCACCATAAATTTGTGAATTCCGTGTGCTTGTCACCATTGTTACTCTGGGGTGTGGCCATTCTCATTTTCTTCAATCTTGGCTAAAATAAAAATTTGCAACCTCTTTTTGTCCTTTGAATATTATTTTTTGGATTACTTTGGTGTGATTTCAGGTGTTATTGTCACTGACACAATGATTTTTCTGTATTGCATTAAATTGAAAATTAATGTGTAATATTATGTAATGGTAAAATGTAAAGGAAACAGTAGTGTACCAGGAGAAGAAAGGTTTAGCAAGAAAAGAGTCTTCAATGTTTTCTTAAGATTCAGTGATTCAAATTTAAATTCAGCTGTTTCGCCTTACAGTGTAAATGTGACAAAATTTGTGATTCATTTTCTTGTCAAGTATTCTTTCCGTTCCTGAAGGTATCATTCGTAAGCGTCCTCATCTTACGTTTATCTTTTTTATCGACCATCGACCACTATAACGAGGGGAAGAAGTACTATAATTTCTTACATTTTGTGACGCCATATTTAATTTAAATTTTACCTGCGAAACTCTAAAAACTCAACTTTGATGCAGTAAATATAGATGCCGCTTATATTCGTTTTTATTTCGGATTAGTTTTTACTATATCGAATAATTACAATAGCTCTTTCAACAATGATTACGATCGCAATGAGAATGGCTTAGATAGGTGAAATCTTGAGATTGTGTATAAAGTAACCGTTGCATATTATCTAAACAGATCTGTTCAACTATGGCAAAGTTCCGCAAGAAAGGCATCTGTGTAATTTTTACTACCTTTGTCTTTCTTCGCTGATTTATTTTCACTGATCTTACGGTAATTACATATTTTTATGCACTCCAGATATCAGTCATGAAAAATTTGTATCCGGCGATAAGAATAGGTGCATTTAGAGTCATTGCGTAATTTTGTAAAAATTACGTAGTTTATTTTTTCCTTTAGTGATGGGATATTCAAGTGGTGATTTACAAATAAAATGGTATGATTAAAATCGATTATTATCGATATTAAAATTAATTATGATTATCCGGCTGCTCTCGTTTCGCAATAGCTCAAAAAACATCGGTATTACCGTTTGGAGTATGTGTGAATAATAATTTTTACCGCCTTTAATCAGACTTCCTTTCTATGTTTTACCCAGTCAGCTGAAACTGACCGGTATATGGTTACCTATGTACTTTGCCTGTGTTATGTGGTTTTATTTTAACGAAATATTAATAGTATTGCATGAATTTATCTTAAGTACGTATTTATGAGAGCATTTTCGGGGAAATAGTATTTGGGAAATAAAATTTGAAATTCAAATTGTTTTCAAATTAAATTTATATCTCTAATCACACGAAGACCAAGGTTATGCGGTTTAGTAAAGAGTGGCGAGCGAGGAATGTGAGTTTAAACATAAAGGTGGGTGGGGTAAGACTTGAGCAGGTAGAGCAGTGCAACTATTTAGAACGCACGTTAGAGGGAAACGGATACAGCAGTAAGGACATCAGGATGAGAATTGCATTAGCAGAGGAGGCGTTTATGAACAGGAAGGAGCTTATGAGAGGTCACTAAGTATGAGTTTAAAGGATAAAGGTTAGTGAAGAGTCTGATATGGAATGTAGCGCCCTTCGGTGCAGAAACGCGGACACTAAGGAAGAAGGACGAGAGAAGACTGGAGGCATTCGAGATGTGGGTGTGGAGAGGAATGGAGAAGGTGAAGTGGACGGAGAAGAGGAGGAACGACGAAGTGGTGGGTGAGGAGAGGCAGCGTAAAAGTGGGATACGGAGGAGACCGAAGGTATGGATGGAGCGAGTACTTAGCGGGTAGGGGATGTTGAAAACAGCGTTACAGGGTAGAATTTTAGTCAATCGAGGGAGAGGAAGGAAAGGAATAGGATTTTTGGATAGAATTAAAGGGAGTAGGCCTTATTGTGAATGGAAGAGGGCAGTGATTCAAAGAAGGGGAGGCTCCAAGAATCCTTCTTAAAGACTCTTTGGATGCCTACCTTAATCGGTAGAATGCTTAATAATAATTACCAAGGTTGTGATGGAAGATGATATTCAGCGAGTAATTAGCAGTTTTTCAGCCTTATAGGGCAGGGAATCTCGCAACGAGCCCTGAATTCCTTATTTGAATGCTGGAATGATGAATTTCACCTTTGATAATTCCATCATATTCTTGAGAACACGACGCTCACCTACGATTTCACCTTTGCCTGTATTATAAGTCGTCGCGTGGAACTCATTTGCCATGCCTACATCCGGTCAGAAATTAGTTTTTTATGCCTGCCTAGCGTATTTCATTTCCATAGCTAAAAATACGAAGTGAGGTTAGAAAATAGATAGCTAGTCTTCGAAGCGAAAGTTTGACCAGTCTTAATATTCGAATCCTATGGGATTTTTCTCTCCTAGTTGAGATCCGGTTAAATTTTTTGATTAGGTTTTGCCCGGCTCAAATGACCCTTCATTCGTGATCCGACGGGGCGAATGAAGAAAAGGATGTTGGGTAACATGTCGTCCTAATACTTCTTTCCAGACCAACCGCAGTGCTTTCGACCTGGCGCCTTTCGGAACGATGTTGTGCAGGCGAACGGAAAGAGTTACAAAATTTCCGCAATTTCCAATCACGCTTTTTACCCGTTCAGTTTCCGCATGTCACATTTCGCTCCCTTCAGCCAGATCGTTTCATTTTTTTCTCGCGCTCTTATCGGTCAGCGCTCTTCCAACTTTCGGCACGCCATGTGTTGTGGTAGGCTGCACTATTTAGAATGTGCCTGAGTGTTGATTCAGATGCTGATGGAATATAGATGAAATATAGATGCTGTCTTGATAACGGAACTGAGTTTTGCCGTTGGAAACAGCTGCTGTTTATACTACTTGCTTATCAAACATGAGTGAGTCCTAATGAACGTGCTCTCTCTTGATATGCTTTCTGCTCGAGTAAAATTGCGTTTACATCTATGCTAAAGCTATTTTCGACGCTACCAGACGTTACTTCGTTGGACCATTGCATGTAGAAGGATTACAGTAACCATTATTTCCGCAAAGGAATTGATAATGATACATTCGGCAGTCTCTATGTGGCTGCAGCAGTTCAATTATGAATGTGCACCTTTTTATTTGAAAATATGTATTCTTGTTTATGCGTAGCAACTGAGGTACTACGTACGTAATGAGTTGGAAGTGAAATAAATATAAGTTTGAATAAGGGAATAATTTTCTCGTGTGCGAAGATATGTGTTTCATGAGCATCGTGTTCCAAGTAGCTTTCATGTTTACACCTACCTCAAATTGACGTCTTATGGGCTCCCAAGGAAGGGGAAATACTGCAGTTTTTATCTGCTTTCCTGTAGTAAGCCGTAAATAATACCTGTTTGCGAGAGAAGCAATTTTCATTAATACGCATGCTGGAGAATCACGGGCAAATCTGCTGAATATGTAATGGTTTACCCTTTTACGGTGGAAACCAATTTTCGCTTGGGCGGAATGTGCCTATACTCACGGGAGATCTCGTTATGGATTCAATTATGCACAAGGAATTCGCCTTACGATCTCGACGGTCGTCCACGTAGTATTTCAAAAGAGATTGAAGTATACGTATCCCTTGAAGTGCTACGTAAGGCTCCATCGTATAAGTCATTTATTGGATACACGAGCATTTTTATGTAAGTGAACTCTATGAGAATATATGGTGGCAACGGGTGGCTTTTTTCTCGCTTAAAGGACCAGCGACACCCTCAATGTTAATAATCTAAATCTGTATCAGTGAATTAAGTAAAAATCAGCCATTCCTCATAAATTCTCAATTTAGCTCTTCACGGCGAATCTTATATCTTATTGTTAGCTTTAATCGTAAATTTTACATAAAGCGGGTCTACAAGTAACGGATTGGTTGTGTTATAGATGTTTGGTTTCTTCATGAGTCTAATATTGATGCCCTTTCGCTGAATGTCTTTAAAAGCATCTGATATCTAAATAGTCGGTGAATACTTGAGTGTTTTTTACTAAATTATTACTCGTTGAATAGGTAATTAGAGACTCAGATCTGGGAGGCTGTAAATTTATACAATATTTGTGACCATGAGGCTAGAACCTGCATGGTAGCGAATTATTTTTCGCCTTATTAATAAGTGGAATTTCCATTATATCTTAAATTTTTAAATTACGAATCGAACTTTTTATTGGATAGTGCTATACAATGCCATAGAGGTCGAGTTTTTTTTTTCTCTAATCTAATTGGTTCCGATGTTTTCGCCGCTCTGGAGATAGCGACGACGCAAAGAGAAGCGTTGATTTCATTCTATCACTCTTAATGAAATTCGTGTAGATATATTTGTCGTTGCTTGGTTTAAATTCATTCTCCTCATTTGCCATCAACTTCTTCTTGTAAGTTAGGAGATACTGTGATAGGTGACACCTCTAAGCTCGTTTGATCGCTATCTTTGGTCATAAATCTCCATTTTATATAGTCTGGAAAACTATTAAAATACGCCTTAATTGGTCGCTCGTTTTGAGGGGGATGACGCTGGCGCTGAGAGCACCAGGCTTTTCGTAGTAGCAGGTAGTCGTAAACCCCGCACTCGAGCATCCTCTGCTTTCAGGTCTTTATTTCACGCAAAAATGCTGTGGCGTTACTGTGCTCAATCCTCCATTGATACAAATCACATTTGGCTAATGAAGTACCCCAAGGGGGCTTTAAATGGAGCTAGCTTTTGATTCCCATTGTGTCACGTTATGTCTCGCACCACAGAAACTCAAGGTAGGTTTTTACGAGTGATATTTCTCAATTCTGTGACTTAATAATTGGAAATTAAGTTATAGTGTCGTGAAGTGTTAAGTTGGCCGTTATCTATCTCACAGCACCTTCTGTATTCGAGCTAGTCACTTAGCGCATCCATTTCACTTCTTTCAAGCATGGATGCTCTGATAGATCACCAAGTTATATGCCTACCATAACCTTATTCCGCTTATTGTGCCTAACAAATAACTGGCATTATCATCTTACTGACGTAGTTTTTTTGACTGCAAAGAGTTCCATCGTAGTTTTATCTCATAAGTTTCTAATAATCGGTTAAATACAATTTGCTCCCTTTTTTTGCACTGATAAACTACGACTCGGACGAACTAAATTTGATTGAATTAATGAATGCATATTGCCAAGAGGAGAGTTAATATTAATATGGATTGAAACTAAGCAGTTATACTTTTTGCGCCGATGCTGCCTTCAGTATTTACGGCTTGATGAAAAATCTTCGTAGTGTATGCATGGCTTAGCCGTCTGATTATTGGTGTCAATGTGGTCCTGTATTACTGAGGGTATTTGATTTTTGACCAGGGGAAACAATTAAATCTGATTCGTCCAACGGTTATTGCCTTTTCTTTATTGATCCGTTTCATCCACTCTGTTCAAACTGTTTTAACTCCTGAGTGCATTATTACTCTCGCTAGCAACAATTTCTTCTGGCCGTACCGGAGGTTTAAAACATGCAATGCTGAAATGAAAGTGAACATTACTTTATTGAATGAAATTGGGAATAAGGTTGGTTGAAACAGCTTAATAAATTAAAAATTGAAATTCGCTTTCGTATAGTACTTTCAGTATCAATACCAGTGTACTCTTAATATATTTTTTTAATTGAAAGGAATTCATTTTTACAAGCATCTGTATTCTGTAACGCATTGGAAAAATTCAAATTATGTATATTTTAACCATCTTGCAGTCGAGCTGGAAGGTCATTCCTCATAGATGTTTGAAATTCACCCGAATTATTTTCGAAAATTAATTAATTGCATTTTTAATCTGAATTTTGGCTCTTTCTAATTGTTTTCAACTCTTCCATCCCTGGAGTCGAGTGTTTGAGAGCATGACTTCCGCGTTGTGGGCTCAAACTCGGATTATGGCCGTGGTTGATGTTTTTCCGAGATAGCCAAATCCCTGCTTTACGTAGTGATTTACGTAGGGAACTACAAGTTCAGCTCTCCACATGCCTTGTGAGACGTTAACTCTTGGTCTTTCTGGCACTTGTAGTCAAGGGCAAGTTTATGGTGACGCCGGGCTTCTCTCCTATCTTCCCTTTCGAATTGCTCAAAGAGTATGCTGTCGGTTACCTCCTTCAAATTCGTAATAATTGCCGAAACACCTTTGGTCAAGAGGAACGAAGACCGTATACGCAGGATGTAGCACTTATGTTATGCAGCGAATCCATTGAAGTAAAGAAGAACACTCGAGAAAAATATCAACCAGTAACCTTTTCATCCATTTTTTCACCGTTTTTTGAGGAGGGGTCATTCCGTCGATACCTCGGTATTCGAATTATTTTCCCAATCCAATCACAATTTGATTTTTACTCTTTGCCAATTGAAATTGGTTATAATTCAAATTAAATTTCGGTAAATGAAAAAAAACCTGAAGTGTCTTCGCTTCGCGTTCTGATGGGAAATCGGTCAGCGATAAAAATATTAGCTAATAGTTATGAAATAAACTCAGTAATTTCAACCTTTAACTCGCGGCAGCGGAAATACTTAATAAGGGACCAACGACTATTGGGCCAAATTAGAATAAGAATTATAAAAAAAATAACTGCTTCAGTGAAAATCATATTTGGATATATTAAAGTAGAAAAAGGTCGCCTCCTCTTCCTGTTATAAATGATATTAATCCCGAGAGCGAAAGTCAGGGGTGGGGTTTGTCGCTTGGGGGAATTTATGCTTGTATATGCGTGCACACATTTAACGTTTACTGAATACAAAATCCTCATCTGGTGAATTACGGTTAGTCGTGATTTGGGAATTTTCATTGTTCAACGTATTCTTTTTCGCATACCTCAAACTAGCAACATAATAATTCATCCATTGTTGCTGTCCATCGATTAGCTTATTTTACACATTCTCTGCTATAAACTTTCGATAGACTTTGCGCCTTGTTTAGCCCAGTGCACGCATGCTACTTGAATTACATCGCAGCTTTACTTTTTGCTAAGTTAATATAGCTGTTTATTGTCAACAGCACGTCTAGTCGTAGAGTCGATCTCCTTCTGTTTTGAGGTTTTTGCGACACAAAAAATTCCGTTTGTTGTTATTTATTTTTTATACCTTAAAATAATACTTAATTTAGAGGCTGAATTTAATTCATCTAAAATTTTTTTAATGAAATGAAATGCGATAGTTGTATCTGCGAGGAATGATTTTACTTTATTTTTACAGTATTTCTCTTGTAGAGAAGTTTCAAATGAAGCATGTTATGCGGAAATTGGCTGGTTAGTATATAAGATATCCCATTGAGGAGAGTCTGTATGAAAAACGTAACTTTCAGCTCACGAATTTGAAGCTAATTGAACCTTATCTTCTGTGGCTAAAACATTTATCATTTCGTCGTTCAGCTTTCTATATACCGAATTTTAGAATGCAATATCTCTAGAGTCAGGGCAGCTTATTGAACTTTAAATTTAAAATGGAAAGTTGCGAGGGGTCAAATGGTTTCTGTGAGGTTCTGTGATCAAAATGTTTCAGGCGGTAGAGGAGACTGTTATCTCTCCATCCAGTTTTTGAGTCTGCTGATTAGACGAATAACGGAGATATTTGTGGGATGACCTTCGAGCCAGGTAGCCGCGAGCCTTGAAGGTGTCAACTGAAATTGTATTAGAAGTGCAAATATTCCCCCGAGAGGAACATTATTTGCTTTGACCTTGGGTCGAGGTAGGATCTCTCAAAGTTGCGTGCATGATAGTGGCCAACTGTTTAGAGGAGATTGTCATTAAATCAGAAAAATCCTAATAAGGAATATTTATCTTTAGGTCAATTCTTCGATAGCTAATTTTTAGGACCCTGATTTACATAAAACCGATTACTGAGAGATTAATTTTAATGGAAGCAGGTTTTCCTTCGGGAACTGAAGTCTGTAATTTGCTGAGGACATACCTTGTATGTGGCGTAATTAAGATTATGCTTTTGGGGGCGGATGGAATACATAAGGGGGCGCCCCCTCCCCTGGCAATGGGGGTTTCAGGAAAATTTTTGAAAATTGGCATGCCTGAAAGTACATTTTACATAATTTTGGCTCTTAAAATTTAATTTAAAGCAAATGCAGTTTTTGTAAATAAAAACTGGACTAGTGTTTTCATTTTTTTTAATTTCTCTGAAGCTTTGGCGAGGGTGGGTGGATCTATCCCTTCATTCACCCCATAATTACGCCACTGCCTCTTGTATCCATATTATTCATGTTTCGTTAGTCGTAAAAGTGAAGTGACGAACATGATCCAACATATCTCCCGGTGATGATTCCTGTTGAATTTTTTTTTTTAGCCCACGAGTTTCATATTCACCGGTATAGACTAATTGATTATCGGTATCATGCCAAAGAGTAAAGTGATCTTCGTTCGCATCGTTTTTACTCGACTGCGACCTTAATGCATGTGGTCTTTTACCGTAATTTACGCTCCGTTTTGTGTAAAGAATCTAGGGCGCTCGATTTTCTCGAGTACCTTCCAGTAGCCTAAACGCGTTCTCCATTGGGATTGCGTTGTTTTTTCCTCATCCATTCTTACCGCAGGTATCACTTTGGTTTCCTCATACGCCTCGCAGGTAAATTTTTCCTCTCATCAGCGGAGGGGTCGGCTAGGCATTCACTGGTCGCCGCTAGACCCCTGGGGCCTCGGTGGCTGGAACGTAGGCGCCCAACAAATGAAATACCGATATAAACGGAGTAATAGACGAGTTGGGACGCAAATAGCCCCCTTCACTTTGCATTGGGGTTCTTAAGCACGAAAAATGGACTGACAAAGTTATCACCTTGACCTGGTGTCGAACCAGGACAACCTAAAATTGTTCCGATTGTTCTTTTACTAATCATTGCATGCAAGCAACCTCTTTTTTTTAGAGGTTTTTGGTGGTCACGGCGAAAAAATTTAAGATTTCTTACATCCACGTATTACCCTTTCACTTCAGTGTTACTTCACGTCGTATCTGTATTATTTCTTGTCCTGATCTCGATTTTACTTGTAAATAAGGATTCGGATGCTTTCGTGGATGATTTTGTGTGATTTTATCCCAATGATGTTTCTCCAATGTTTTTTTTCCTTAGTAATTGTGCATTTTCAAGGTAAATTGTGGCAAATTTATTTTGAATGCGTAATTTCAAAATTATGTTACGAGAAATAAAATGTAGCGTAAAAGTCGCTTTTTCATATTATAATTTTATTGAAGAATTTGAGTAATATTTTGAATATGATGAATTATTCTATTATAAATTAAAATTGATTATCTATCTTTTTCATGGTTTGCTTCCTCATAATCTTATTCATATGCCTTATTTTAATGATTTTAAGATATTCATATTAATTCACCGTTTACATATTGGAGAATTATGTGCTCTCACATGTTTTATTCTCGATTTTAACTACAATTGTTTACGACTTACAGGATTTATTTTTTCAATCGTGTGGATAGCCATGAATGATGGTAGATTTACACCAGCCAGTTAATATGTCACATTCCTACGCTTTTATTTTTTTATTATTTATTGGTGTAAGTAATTTTTTTCTCAATCAATCATTGGTCTTTAAGTTTTATTGTAGGATTATTTCATTTTTAACAGTGTTTGAAAAAGTTATTAAACGGCAAGTAATTGAAGGCATATATATTTTGCGATACTCTGCCATGAGTTAGAATTTTATGTTGAGTACATTTATATATTAAGATGTGGATCATGTATTACAGAACTGAGCCACGTGTAGGCTTGAGTTATTGCGGAGTTTTTCGTGATCTTAAGCTGATGGTGGGGCCGTGGGTTCAAATGCCGGGAGGAACCCTAGGACACCCCCGAACAAAATTCTCGAAGTTCGAAGTCGCTCAGGTTTAAGGAACTGTCCCCGCGACCCTGAATGTGTGAAATTTACACGCCTGCAACTTATTTCATGCTGATCTGTACCCTCATTTATCCAAACCAATCTGCAAGTTAAACCTCCTTGTGAGAGTGAATACAGCGATGATCTGAAGATAACCATGGCAGTTATCAAAACCAAATATCCTACTAAATATGTGGTGCTACTCAAACAATGTATTTCAGCTAATAATTATGGGCCAGAACCATTGCGTAGATCTTATGAATTGGAAGGAAATGACCTTTGGTCCAAGTTCTGGCATTATTTCTCATATAGGAATGTCGAGTTTCCTCTCGGAGTTAATATCCGAGATCGCGAGTGAGATGAACTTGTAGTAAGCCAGCATCAAGTTGGGATAGTACGCATGGTCCCCCTACCGGTAACTACCTTAACTCCGCTGAAAGTGACTGCAGCTTACCTGGTATTTAGACATGTCACAATTCTGTCCATACTTCAGCTTTTAGCCTCAGGCCTGTATAGCGCAATGAAGGCTAGCAATTAAGCAATGAGGCCTGAGGCGTGAAGGCGGCAAGTGTGCACGCTTTTGGTGGGCTGGCACCAAAAACGTTAGGGAAGGGAATTCTCAGAACCAGAGCTCAAATTTAAGCCTGAGTCACTCGATCTCTTTTTCCCATCTCTTTCCAAGGATAATGATGGCTCAATAGATCCCTTTGATGAGATGTGATCATCTCAAGGATACCTGTAATTTCAGGACTCCTTTTTTTCCGTAGTTTAAGCGTGTTTCTTTTCGTCATAGATTTTGGAACAGTAATTTAGCTCACCTATCTAATTATGTCAACATCCACAATAATCTGCCACATCATCGTTCTTCTAACGTCAAGTTTTGATCATTATTCCATTATATTTAAAAGATTTAATTTTAAGCTAAATGATGCGCTTAGGCATAGAAAACAACGTTTAGAGTTATTTTTTTCTTGGAGCTGAAATAATCTCTCTGCACTAAGAATTAACTATGAGGAAGCGATCTTTTTAAGTGATTGTTTCTCGGAGTAGGGGGTGATTGGATTGGTGACTTTTTAGGGAATAATTTCGCATGGAAAGAAGTGGCGAGTGTTAATTTTGAGCAAAAGTGTAAAATATAGTCCCCATCTTTACGTATATAGGCTGGCTTAACGGGGTTTCGTGTCCTATTCCTGGCAAATATTCATTTTTTGATGGCTTCGATACGAAATTTATTCGCAGAGATTCCAGACGTAGCGGTCTCGCGAAATCAGCAAATCGGGCTTGAGTGTACTACCGTCATGTTGCGACATCCGACGAAATGCTTTGAAAACGGCGAGGGTGGAGTGACGTGGTCGCTGTGACTTCGCTGTTGATCGATTCGGGCGTGGGGAGAGCAGCGATTCCGAAACGGACCGTCCATCCAATTGCGTGGTCGAATATTGAGAGAGCCAAACTCGTCGGCACGCGAGGCTGTCGCGTGTCGAAACATTTAAATCACCTGCTATTCACCCTCTCCCCCCCCCGCCTCCTACATGAACCTCCCCTCACTGCACGTAACTGTCTCATTTCCTCCCCTTCGCGTTAAAAACTCTTCAAACTCTCCCGCAGCTCTCGTTTGAACTAATTCGAGCTAAATCCGGGTCCAAAAAAGTAGAATCTCTTAAGAGTTTTTCTTCTTTTTTTTTACTATTTCTCTGTCCAGTGCGTATTGAGTATTCTGTGGGTGAAAAAATTAAAGTTTCATCCTCGGAATTTCCCCTCAGAAACTCTCGGAAAACTGTCAGGTTTAGCCTATGGAGTTAGAGAATTCCTAGACTGGAAGTTCAGTATCGTGAAAAAAATCGCCTATGCCTATTGGACCACTTAATATAAACACTCCTTTAGAAATCGCATTACCAAAGAAAAATGCTTAATCAGTAATAATAATATCTTCGGTATATGGTGGCTATTTCCGAAGCAAGGGAAATATTGATGAAATAGTGGTGCGAGGAGGTCTTAATGAGGGAGCGCTTGGCTATTGATCGATGGGTTCTGGGTTCAAATCTGGATGAAGCCTTAGTACAACCCCCATCAAATATATTCGGGGTGAGCTCTGCCGTCACCTTTACAAAACACTTAATCGATGCTCTTATTGTGTGAATGAAATAAAAAAAAACAAAGCAGTTAATAATTTTTGCTTAACTTGCGCAATACTGAGTCCTAGAAGAAGTCTGCATCAGTATAAATATTGAGTATCCTTATACTTGTGTTTTCTCAAGAAGGTAAAAAGATTGCGAGTATTCTTGAGTGCACAAAATCTAATTTTGATGAGCGGAGATGACGGAAATTGCTTTGCGCATTATATTTCTATGGCTGTGCCTATGTCATTGTCGCAAGGATTTAGAGGCTTGTGCTTCCCACTCTTACGAATATGCCGAGAGATAAAATGGATCGGTATTTGTGGAATAGCAATTAACATGGATGTAGCATCGTTTCATTTCAAAGTAAATCGCATCGGTTGTATCTTCAATTTTTTATTCTATACCCTATAATAGATTGGCAGAAAATCGCTTCTTTAATCATGGCTATCATCACCTCAATCGCTAGCTTTAACGGTTCTTCTGGCCATTTTACACGGGGCACGTAATTGCGCAGGTTAGAGCTGCATTAATTTCTAAAATGGCGTGGAATTGCGCGAATGCATGAACGAAATTAGAACAGGGGCTATTTTGCCGTCTCGAATCCACGCATTCTCGCATGTGTTCTAGCAATTCACCGCTTTACACGACGCAATTTTGATTCCGCCTTCGCACGTATGTCAGATTGCGCAATTCCATGTACCGTGTAAAAGGGCCTTTCAGGTCGGAGCCATGACATTTTTTGGTGTCAACAAATGGGTAAAGTTATAATGAGGAAAAGTTCGTCATATTGTCAATTTGTTACTTTTTAGAGATCTGAAAGGTTCCATGAATATTTAAAGTTTTTGAAAAAAAAGCTAAAGGCTATGCCCACAATTCTACAGTTGAATTTTTCATTTCCGTCAATTATGTGATCGTAGTAGCTCGATTGCAAGTTAACATAAACGCAAATCCACTATTCGAGTTCGAAAACAATACCCTAGGGAAAAATGATGGCAGACTTTTTTCAAGATACTGGGGAATTTTATGCTAATTATTTAACTTGTCGTTTGGTAGTTTCACTCGCTTTCAAGCCAAAAGTAGGATTTACCAGCGTGCAGGTGACCAGCTGTAGTTTTATGCTTTTAAGTTAAGCGTGTTGCAATAAGTGTAACGTTTCCGCATTGATCAGTAGCCAGTGGCAGATAAGGGTAGCGCTCGTTGAGAATAAATTTTTACAACCCCTCTTAAAAATTCAAACGAATCATTGGAATCGAGGTGAAAGTGTGTACCAAGATCGTTCCTCTATTGTTCTGCGGGGTTACTACGGAACAAAGCAAAATAAGCGTGACAAATGCCATCAAGTGATAATTGTCAGGAGCGAAATTTACCGCTAATGTGACAGTGGCCGTTACAGTTGCTCCGGCGCGAATAAAATCAAAATATATATGATACCGGTGATGCTTTGAATTTATAGTAATATTACTGGTGCTGGGGATACGTTCATAGATAGAAGTTAAAGTAGAGCTAAGCGGTTTTTCGTGAGTGTTTATTAAGTGTCGCTGTGCGAAGTTTAGTTGACTGCTATCCTTCCCCTTGTCCCCTTTGTCCCCTTCTCCTCTGCTAGCTAGTTTACTTCAATGAAGCTATGTCAAATTAAGTATTACATTTTCTCTTACCATTCTTAAGGTGGGGGCGGAACTTAATGGGAGATGAAAAAATTGCATAGAAAATTAAGTCAGCAAAAATATTTAAATTTAAGTTATTGATCGGTTTTCAGGAAAACTTTACTGGCTATAAAAATTTACATTATAAACGTTTGATATCCCTAGCCCTCGTAGCCATTTTTTAAACTAATGAATTTTACACTGTGTACTTGACGCGTGAAAATGTGACTTTATGTTGGGTGTAGCTGACTACTCTTTATGAAATCGATAGAATGGGCTTTCACTTCTTAGAAATTCATGCTAAATGAAGATGAACAACATTGTAATTTTATCCAGAATTTTGAATAAAAATTATGAGTATAAAATTCTGTGGAAAATTAAAAAGGTTGTTTATCTTCATTCGAATACTTTTTATATTTAAAGTTTTAAGCATTATTAATGAGATAAAAACCTCTTGTCTACTTATAACACTCCGTTTTATTTACTTCATCTAGTTTTGTTTGCTCCGTAAATTTATGTGCTAATTCATTTTTTTCGGGCTTTATTGTGACCAGATTTGCATCCGCAAAACCTTGCTCCGTTAAAAAATCCCGTTTACCTTGCCCCATTATGTTGCCGTTGAAATCTTGATGGCTTTTCGGTAGTATTATTCGTGTTTTCGCTGGTGTTTTTATTTTATGAGAGCACTTCCTTTCTTAATGTAATGTGATGTGATAACTTGCCAGTAATGACAGCAGTATTCTTTCGTGATGGGCGTGTGCTCTTATTTTTTTCCAACGTGCAGTTTTACGCATTCTTGTTTTGCCGACCCGGCGTTATGTAATATTCCGTTAGCCTAAATCGATTCGGCTTTCGTGGGCTAAAAATAGCGCGCGAAAAAGTCATGGTCAGTGGGGTCTTTGTGGGATTGACAAGTTGATATGACCAAATATTCGTCGTTAGATGCTCAGTCACTGCCTTTTTTTAAAAAGTGTTTTCCTATTGCAGTATTTGCTCCCAGCTCTTGGAGAAAATGTATTCCAGTTCTTATCCAAGAACTTATCCAAATACCTACTCCAAGCTGAAAGTTTCATTATTTTGAAATGCTTCTTTGATCGTTGGTCATTCACATTGCCAAGGATTTCATTTTTACGTAAATCTATCCTATGTGAACACGTTGCATCGCTATTCTTCTACAGCTTATCTTATTACTTCCCTGCTAATATGCCGAGGTTTATATTCTTCTTATAGCAATTACATATTTCAAATTCTGAAAAAATATTACCCTGCCGTCGATTCGATGGCCGTTTTATTCATAACTATTTAGAAATGGCATATTTGTTTGTTGTAGGTGGCAGAAATGAAAGTAATTTTCAATTTTGGCGAATCAGATATACTTAAAATTACTCATTCTGCGTCTTCTTAAGTTATTTGCTTGTACATTTACGTACTCTTTCTTTTATTTGATGTTTTATCAATCATCCGTCGCATTAATATGGAAATGACAGGTGTTGAGGTTAAGTTTGTCGAGGGGATATTTTTTGAGAATTACCATTCGAACGACATTAAAAAAAAAATAAGGCCATTTAACTCATATTTTATAGATTGTATTTGTTTTTGGTACTCTGTTACCTTGTTTTCAATTAACTCTCCTTACTTTGCCACACGTGCACAGTTATTATTTTCCAGATTCTTTTTTCTCTGGCACATTTTTCTCCGGAGTACTTGCAATCTGGCGGTGCTTACCAAAATGTTTTAAAGAGAAACATGTTGGAGAAATGTATTGTGTGAAAAAGGTATTTCAGACGGCAAATTCGAAAAAAAAAATATAAAAGGTTAGTAAATCGATATTTTTCATTTGAAGAACGTTTAAAACCCCGCTATTCTTATATGATAACCTGAGGGTATTTGCCCGACCGATGAACAAGTTATTTTTACGGCGAACTACTATAACACTCAGTGATTCGGGCTGAATCCTGGTTTGGACAGGGTAAAAAAGGATACATGGTAATCTACAATTTAGAACCGTGTCAAGACTTTTTTAAGACTCTTTTAAGGTAGGACACTCGCGACCTTTCGGTAAACGGTACTACGCTCTAGGCTACTTCGTAGAATATCTCTTTAGCCTTTATCTTTGAGGTAATATGTGTGTACTTTCCGCATTGAGTAGTGTTTTCAGTTTCATTTACTCCGCCTCTAGCCTTATTAATTGTTTAAAAAAAGCAATGTTGATTTTTTGGACTTCATTTAAGGCGTAACTGATTGGTTTTTCATCTTAAGTTGCGGTAACGTATTTATGAACCTGATAAATGCCGCGTGCGTTGATTTCACCTCTCTGTTACTTCGTTAGCTCACAATTTATTTTCAAAAGTATAAAACCACACTAATGCTAGGACCCCTGGTGGCGAAAATACCTTTTTGATTGATCTGAGAATCGGGAAGACATCAATATTCTTGTGGATTTCATGATTTCACGTGGTTCTTTGGTCGAATGCAAGGTCTGTGCTATCAAAATTTATAATTAAGAGAAGGGCCATTTAACTTACTCTAAATAGAATTTTTTTACTTAGCCTGTACTTAATCTAAAGTTCTGATCCACTTTCTGAAATACTTAATTTGGTAACTCAAGATGTGAGGACAGCAAGTATCAATCTTTAATTTCGTGAAAAGCCCTTTAGGGTCCATGACGGTCCTAGAGCACCTACTAATTATTCATTGCTGAGTACAGTTATTATAGGCCTTATTAGCTTTAGAATTATTATAAGATGCATGGAGTTGTAGTTTCAGAGCAGTATATGGACAAAGAATGAGGTTCCCAATTGCTTTTGACTGCCTTCTTCGATAATTTTTCCTTTGATGATCGTTTAAATTTATTTAAAACTGTCCATTTTTATCCAATTTCATAAATTTATCAATACTCATTTCATAATTGCCTTGATAACGAAGATGTTCGATACATTAATAGAAGTTATAAGGATTTAACTTGAGCCATTGGCATTTTATCTTGGATTTAATGGAAATGATGCAAATGCATTATTATTTGAAGTCTATTTCTGATAAAAATTTACCTATTACAAACAAGTCTGCGAATATTATAGCGGGGAAAAACGAAAAATTGCATTTGATGACAGATAACCCAACTTAATACTCTTTCTTTCTTTGGAAATAGCTAGCGTATATGCGAGGGTGCAAGTGATTTCTTTTTACTCTGCAGTGTTAGGTACAGAAATTAGGCAAAGGAAACTAACGAGATCAACAAGATATTTGGATGTGCATTTGATTTTCCACTCGATGTCAGCACAGAAAAGACTTACACGTAACCCTTTTCCACCAGTTTCTTATGTATAAAAATTTCCGTGCGTAACTCTGTTTAGAAAAAAAATCACTTTTACCCCTTGACTTCCCACCCCCTCGTATATACTTCCTACTCTTTCCCGCCTATTAAAAATGAGCGGGGTAATCTTGTGGTCAGAAATGAACGTAAGGATAAGTAAGTGTGGAGTATGTTTTGTTTCTTGACGAGAGTATATTAGCTAATATGGCCGTACTGAGGCTGGCAGGGTAACATTTCGTGTTATACAATATTGCAATTTTAGATTTTAATCTCGACTTCTATCTCCGTTATCATCAAATATACCATCTGAATAACCAAAAATCGTGGAAAGAAAAGGGGTGATATCCACTATCAACCCTTAAACTGCCTCTTTTGGCGTTTAAGACCAACATCACGATAAAGTATCAAGGGTCTTATATTAGCAGGTGAAAACTGTTCCACAGTGTGACAAGACATGGTCCAAATAAAGCCCTCGAGGCGGAAAAAATCCGTATTTCAACATCCATTGCAAAAATTTGCGAAATTAACTGCTTTAAATATTCTCAAACGTGTTTTGTACGCTGTTTTCTACATATGGTGGTATATTGCGTGCGTCATACTAGTCTCCCGCGAACACTGCCTGCACATTCAATGATCATTAGTCATACGACAGCGGCTGCGCGTGGTCCCACTTGTTTGGTGAGGAGTGGCGAAGTGTTGAATCGGAACGGGAAAGACGAAGTAGTTCGTGATGAATTGATTGACTGGTGGATAAACATTTTTAACTTAAATAGTGAGCGGCACAGGTCTCCTGGTTAGGAAGCGACATGCCTCCAGAACTTCATAAAATAATGTCCGCGATATTCCCTCAGGATATTATTGCTTGTAGAAACTGGCAGGATTAATCTTTCGCCACTCTGATCTGGTCAAGTACAAATCGATGCTCTACACCACTGGAAAATCTCGATCGTCCGCGCCTATGTATTGATTTCTTTTGCCGTGTTAGATCTGAAGCTGGCTCCTTACTGGCGCCTAGTGGTTTCTACGAAAGAGGGTCGACCGCTGTCTTTGCTGAGAGACTACATTAATCCACTTCAATGTCATGTTGCATTAAGTCCAGCTACTATTCCGGATGTCTGAGTTTCTCCCTTAGACAACTCCCGCGCGTAGCCGATGAAGGGTTATAGCGCATTCGTAGGTGTTGTTGCATTTCCTTAAATGACCGTATTGCTTCATTTCATAATGGGAGCGATATCGTGGCGGTTAAATCCAGATTCGTATTTTCGTCACAGACAAGATAACTCACGAGAAATGATATTTAATTGCAATGGGTGCTTGAGAGAGATAAATTTCAGGGTATTTAGATATGATAATGTACAATGGAAGAGAGAGAAGAAATCTTTGATAAACCCTTGAAGATGGGGAGAGAACAAGTACTATGCCGCATTTTGATATTTATATATTTTAGTTGGGAGACGCGCTTCACCGGGGAGAAGCATCTTTATATCAACATGATAAACATAAGAATTCTACGGATGTATGATTTTGTTTAGGGTAGGGAGAGGGATTTAGATACGGCGATTTATGGGTTAAAGGCCGTATTATACGGGGCACGTACTTGCACAATCTGACGAGTGTACGAAGGCGCAGTCAAAATTGTGTCGTGTGAAGCGGTGAATTGCTAGAATACAGGCGAGAATGCGTGGATGTGAGATGGCAAAATAGCCTCTGTTCTAATTTCGTTCATGCCTTCGCACAATTCCCCGCCATTTTAGAAAAAACTGCAGTTCTAACCTGCGCAATTCCGTGCCCCGTGTAAAACAGCCTTAAGACTGATGGATCCAGCCTAGGTGGGCGTGGGTATAAGAATTAAATATAATTATGCGAATTCTGGCGGAGGCATTGAGGTTTGGAAGTACGTTAGCGGAGGTGTTATTGTTCTTGAATGATACAAGTACTTTTTAACCAGAATTGAAAAATTTTGAGGTAGCTAGTATAACCCGGATGAAATCTACAGGTTGTTCATTATTAGAAAAAAAACCGGTCGTTTTTAATCCATAACTCTATCCTCATGTAAGGCATCTTTATGAAATACTTTTTCCTTACTTTGACGCTTAGAATTATCAAAGAAAATTTACGGAATCTTTAGTCGTCAGTCAAGTGTTAGCGGATTGCAAGATATGTCAGATTTGTATGTATTATACGGAGAATCCGTATAATACATACAAATCTGACATATCCGTATATATGTATGTATTATACGGAGACTCCGTATAATACATACATATATACAACTATACAAATAAACAACAACTCCGTATAATACATACGGAGACTCCGTATTGTACGGAGACGTTTTAATGTTTCCTCAGTCTCAAGTCGAATTTTCATGATAGTTTGCCCTTATTGAGTTTCTCGCAATCGATGCTGAAGATTTTGTAGCCACTGCCACTTTCCATTAATTTTGTTCTGTCTTTTCTGCATCCAAATTAGCTGCTGAATGCATGTCCGTTTTCTCTATTAATAGTATGCGATTATGCTGTCAGATTTGTAAGCAGCAGATATTTTCGTTCTGTTCTGAGGAGTGATCTTGATAAACAATCTCAATGTATTAGGAAATACGTTAGGCGTAGAATATAGGGACTTACTCTCTACTCACATATTGGCATTGAGTATCACCTGTGGTTATTTTTAAAAGGTTTTGCAAAGTATTTGCTATTTAATTAATGCGGTAACCTGATTTGGATGTGGATTTTCTGAAGCAAATAAGCAATATTATATTCTTATTTCAGATTTCCCATTCTTCTTGGGCATTTTCTCATGCTTTTCTTTATTCTAAGTTTTGGATGCTGATGAAGGAACAGGGATTAAAAATTTTCAATTGCAAAAACGATATTGGTTGAACTTTCCGTTCAACTAAGGATATAGAATAGAATTACTTCCCATTGTTCATAGCGTTGATATAATAACTATTTTGAATTTCGTAATACTCTTCCTATTTACTTGAGTGTAACCCCTGAAAATAAGCCCTCACAAAATATATTCATTCATCAAATGAACTGCCCCTCTTTGCCAAATATTTTTCTAGCTACAGCCATGATCTTCTAATGTGAAGTTTGACCCCGACGCATAACCAACTAATCGTGTAATTGACTTTAGACGAATAGTATCTGATAGTATTTCTTTAGTAATGAATGTGGCTGTGGAAGATTCCTAGATTGAAAGTATTTTATCGCTCTGGTCAAGACTGAGAACAAAACCCAAAGCCTACTTCATGTTAGGTTTTGGTGTAATGCTTTCATTTAAAAGCTTTTTGTAAGCATGATTCTCTTTAACTAAAATTGAATAAATTGCCTGTCCTGGTAATCACCTCATTCTTTTCCAAGTTTGATTTCATCATTAAATATTTCTAAATTTCTTAATAAGATTTCTTAATCAGTATAAATTTTGTGATTCAGCACCATGTTTAAAAAGAAAATTTTGGTGAGACGTTTTTATTTCCTTTTTGATATTTAAAGGACAAATGGAACGTACGGAACAAAGTTTTTCGAATTCAGCCGTAAGTGACAAAAAGAAACCAGCGTAGATGTTAATGATGCAGAACAGTCTTGTGGCGTCAATGTTTCTAAAATGAGGCCAGGATTTTTTCAACTTAGTTTCCCGCAGAAACGATGCAAACAGGAACATCCATGCGATGAAATCATTACTTTCGTTGGTAATTTTACGGCAACTAAATATTTTTTTGTAAAGGAGTTCGGAGGACAGTGAAAATTTGTAATTCTTTCACACATTTGACATCATTTTGAAGCCGTTCTAAAGTTATGTCGAAAGTTGTGAAAGAAAGTGAAGGGATTGTAACTTGATGTTAAATTCAGTTGCGTTACTTTTCGAATGTTCCGTATTGCGCGATTCCATGCTCGGCAGAGGCCTGAAGTGAGACCAGAAAGCGACCTTTGCCAAGGAGCGCCCGAATGAGCGATATCCACTATGACGCTCGCAAATGTCTTGCGTCGCAGCCAAATCAATGAACGAGTGGTGCGAGTGGTCTCAGCCTTCAGCTTTTCTCAGAATCTAAACCTGAATAATGTGCGTTATGCAAGTTATCGCGAAATACGAGGCATGTGGTAACTCATTAGTGCCTTATTTATATGGGGAGATATGGGAGTAGAGAGTGTGTAATTAAACTATTTACTTAGTCAGGTGCTCCATTTTTGAGGTATGGCTTGAGGCTACTGATGTATTAGCTACGGGATTATTGGTCTCTTTTGCAAAGATGTCGTCCACTACGAATCTCATTTTTATTAAATATAACCCATAAAAATAATTTTGGCTCTTTGTCCATCCAAGCTGTTAAATTGAGATATTACATTATCTAGTACTAAATCATGCGCAAGTATTTTATTCTTGGGGGAAACTCCAGAGTCATATGTTCCAGAATGCGTGATCTTAACTTTCTTTTAATGCAGAAATATTGTGCATTTAGAACTGTCTTGCAGTGACATTAAAAGGTTGCAGTGGATAAATTTGAAATGAATAGCATATGAGTAGAAATTACTGCGGTGTTTCTTTTTCGCGAAAAGATCCAATTACTCAATAATTGGAGACTTTTAGTGAATAATGATGAAAAATGGCGGTTATTTCCGAAGTTTTCCATTAAATTAATTTAACTGATTTTCACTGATGATTGCAATTATCATACGATGCCTACTTGGGAAAATCTGGATACTGTATATTTTTTGCCTTTATTCATGCTAATCGTTTCAGAAATACCGACTAAGTGATTAAATTCGACCATAACTCCCTAGTCCTTCCCAGAACAGTTGCATCATTCTTTCGAACTCACATATCTATCAGGAAGTATCCCCATCGGCACATATTTTCACGTTCGCCCCGAATTCCGAGTGTCCTTCGAATCAACATCCTCCTCTTTCTTCTGAGGTTGCATTATTTTCCCGGCAGGTTTCCAAAAGCTTCCATAGGAATTGACTCCGCAGAGGACGAGAATTAGGAGAGGACCTTGGACGAACTCATGATTACGCACTTATCGCATAAGCTTCCGAAATATGACTTAGGCATTGTGAAGAGTTTATTTGGGGAACCAAGAGGAATTCTAGAATTCTGGCCTTTACAGACGTATAGGTATCCCACAAAACGAGTTCTCTTGCGCATCTCTACGTAGGCTCTGAAAGCTCAGGTTCCATTGAGGTGAGTCACTCTTAGCTGATGACATTAGGTAGGTTGCACATTGGAACTTGTTGTCAGCCTTTAGACTATAGTATGAGATTAGTTTAGTCCCATAGCAGTTCGCTATTATGGTCCCATATAACTTCACCATTCTGATAACTATTCGGAAACAGGGCTCTGTGATAGGACGTGCACAACTTCTTCCCGAGGGTCACATAATGGCAATCAGAATTCGTTTATAATCAGTTACTGTGTCATGAATTACTTACTGTGAAAACTCTGGGCTGTAAACCCGGTAAGTGAATGAAATGTTTTAGAAATATTCGGTTTATGATCATGATACCTCATAGAGTATATCGTCGAGTGGGGAAGCATTGAGGGTTATAATTATTACATGAAGGTCGATATATCCTCTTAGAAAATTATTAGAATTTATAAAATTAGTAAAATGTTCTTTAACTGTCTATATACTTACTATAAAACCCACCTCCGACTTGGGTCCAAAGTTTTTCGCGGTATATGAAGAAAATAACTTTGAGACTCCGTCAGGCTAATATATATCGCAAATGTTCTTCATATTACAGAATGAATTATTTCACAGTTTAAATTAATATATTAATGAGTGTTACGCATTTTAACTGACCGACCCATCGTCACAGTCACATCAGCACAATACTTGAATTACACATCCGTTTTATAACGGGTGGTATAAAAATCTGAGATGCTTTGGTCAAAATCATGAAAGCTGTGGTGCGATATCATCTGCTATTTATCCGAAGCAATCTCAGTAAATCCGAGCGCTGACTGAATATGACTGCATAATCGAGAATTTCCATATATAGAATTTGAGCCTCGAGTATGTAATCGCTCCATTCAAATCTCGAATAAATCTTAGAGGTGTTTGTCGGCGACTCATCACGAGACGCCACGGCGACAGCTTGTGTCAGTGCGGTCACGAAATTGGAGTGACTCGTCGACCGCGCTGCTTATCGGAACCGCGATCACGCTGACCACTCCTGTGCCACTCCGAACGTGAGCGTGCCTCGGTGAAGTTGGCGACGGGTCCCGCGGGCCCTCCATTGGCGACGGGCTTGCAAATTGCTCCATGTCCGTCATCTCACGGATAATGGTTACCATAGGAAAAGGGTGACGAGAAGAGACGGAAATATACATTGTCTAATCTGGGACGGAGATGTAAGATCAGAAGTGTTGGAATTGCATGGAAGGTTCTGCTTTCGAATACGTCGTCCCCATCGTGTGACGAGGAGAGGTATGAGAGACTTGGAAAGATAATAGGTAATTCACCTCTCTTTCGGTTCGCTTGATTAAGTTGATATATCTTGCATGGCAGCCGCGGATTTGAGTCTGAAAAGTTCAATGAGCTTAACCATTTGTTGAAGTCTCTCCCATTGGGACTTTCATGTGTAACTAATTTCCCTCAACTGGTTGCTGGAGAGAGACGGGCGTCAGACCAACACGACGATGTGTACGATTTTCACGGTGGCGGAGCCTATTAGGACAGGGCTGTCAACTAGGCTGCTGCTTTTAACTGCTCTTAAAAAAATTAATAATCCTTAGTTTTCTTTCAAAATGTTTAGTTAATTTTTTCAAACTTTCCCTATGACCATACCCTTTTTAATTACCTAAAAAAATATTTTAACGGGTTTGTTTTAATAATTCTTAATCAAAATAAAAATTTAATTAGAAATTTAATATTTGTAATAAAACAATGCTATTCATCAAAACATTATCGTATTTCACGGAGATAGTGTAATGAAAATGAAAATGTCTCGAGTTATCGAAATCTTAATCGATGAATAAATGAATAGTTAAAATAATATTTTAAATGGCCTTGCAGCTTTTTTGCCTTCTTGTGCAATGGATGAGAGGAAACAGATAATTAAATAAAGAATTTAATAAATTGAGAGAGAAATGTAACGGCAGGAAAACTATAAGCATAATGGCTTTTTAAATAAATAAGAGGCAACATTTATTTAAGGTTGGCAATCGGAAATGAAATGCATAAATAATCAAAAAGCAAAATGATGTTTCTTGTTGTAATGGCAAAAATAATGGCCTGCGATGGCAGCATCATCGCCTCGTTTTGACTTGAGTAAGGTGTTCATGTGTGAGTAGCCATTACATCAAAGATAGAAACTTTTACGAGAGCACATGACTGCATAAAGCAAGGAATTCGTTACACGTTTTGTCACTTAGAGATTGAATTTTGGGTTTTCTATGGGTAAGATCATACTCCATACCTGTTTTTAAAATTGATTTTCCAATATGCAACTCTTTATCCAAGATTTCTTCTGTAATCAGTTATGAATCACGTGAGACCTGCTACACTTTCCAGTTGAGATGGGCATTGGGCACGCACATCTTCACTTTATCCTCAACATAAACTCATCATACACTCAAATAAGAGATGAACTGGGTGTCCAAGCAGTCACTGACAAATTAAAAGAATACAAACATAGATGGAAAGAACATTTACTTCGAATGCCAAATGAAAGAATTCCAAAGCAAGCAATGGAATATCAACCATTCGGCAAGAGAAGTATAGGAAGACCAAGGAAAAGATGGTGATGTGGAGCCGGAACAGGCTTAGTAGCCTAATCCTGGAAGGAAGAAGAAGAAGAAGATAAACTCATCATCATCACTGGTCAACAATCCTAAGATTGGTTTGAGTACTAACGTAAGCTATTAGTACAAAATTCAAACTCTTAACTAGGCACCATTTGCATGAAGATTTAGAGTGTTATCATAGTTTAATGTCATCATTTTGCATAGCGTTCATCGGAGAGAGCAGTTTTTGAAGCAAATGGGGTAAATAAAATACTTCATGCTAGACCCTGTGCTCTTCTTCACTACCAAAAAACTCATAATGACTGAATCTTTGGGTATTCCCGTTTTGCCTGTCTCATGCAATGTGATAGTAATTATAAAATTGATAACGTGGTCTGACCACCATATTCGGTGAACAGAACTAAGATCGGTTAGACCCAGCTTTTCAATTTGATCATCAATGTTAGTCATACCTTACCAATAACAAAGGGTTGAAGTAAAAAGATTGTCTTACTGCATGACCAATATTTGTTGGTAGATTTCGCTACACGTGTATAGAAAATTATCACTTATCAAGAAATCCATAATTAAATGGTGGAAAAGTCCTCGTTCTTTAATTAAACAACAATGGGAATACTATTACTGCTAGAGACGCTCTGTTCCCTTTTTGTGCTAATGGAGATCTTGTTTTGTTTATTGTATACGTATATAGCGTATTGCCGCCATTTGCTATTAGGGTCAATAGCACCAAAAAATGTGCCGTTAAAGGTGCAGATACTGTTTGGACTATTCAATTCAGCATAATAGAGAATTTTTTCTGCATTTTCTAAGGAAGCTGCGTTTTTTTATTTCAACCTTTTTATTACACCTACATTGCAATTACTTGCAATGCTTACACAAAACAATGACTCGAACCAAATTTTTAGATGCTGATTTTTTAGTTTCATGTGCGTGTCGATAGATGTCCCTGCTGTTAATAATAACGGAGCTATGATATTTTTTATTCGAGCACGTTTTTTTAACCCCTTGGAATAAGGATTGGTCGTATGAAATTATTTTTTCAATTGAAGGTTATTTGTAATTAGCTTATAAATTAAAGTTTTCTTAAAAATTCAATAAATAGTATAGTTACGGACGTAATTCGGATTTCCTGAAGTTACAAATACCTTCACCAATTCTACACCATCGGCCAACTTTTTTGTCCAGTACGAACTTGACCGAGATTTTGAAACATTTTATTTTTTGGATGTATTGAAAATAGGGTGGGAGACAAGGTTTAGATTATGGAATTGCGAAATCAAAAAACTCAAATAACGGTCAAAATAATTTATTCGTCGGCATGAAATAAATACGGGTTGGGTGGAGACATGCCCCTACCCAGAACAGAGAAGTTTCAGCAAAAGACATTGGGCGCCAGGCCCAATGGAAGGCGAGATCTGTAGAGGTTCGGAAGGAAGGAAGGAAGAAGGGATGATCGTTGAGAAGAGAGAGGGATGGGTTTGACGAAAAACTTCTTAGTATCCGTAGTGGACGCCGTATCCGTCGAAGGCGAGGTGAGCGACGGCGGGGGCAGCGGAGTAGGCGACGCCGAGGAGGCCGGTCTTAGCGACGGCGACGGGGGCGGCGGTGTGGTAGGCGGCGACGGCGGGTGCGTGGTAGGCAGCGACGGCGGGTGCGTGGTAGGCGGCGACGGCGGGTGCGTGGTAGGCGGCGACGGCGGGTGCGGCGTGGTAGGCGACAGCGGGGGCGGCGGCGTAGGCAAGAGCGTCGTTGCTCACCCTCACGTCAGACTTGCGGACGGAGGAGAAGGGGGTGTCGATGCTCTTGTGGTAGGTGGACACCTGGCCGAGGTTGCCGTAGCTCCTCAGGGTGTTCTGGGACTGGGAGGTGATGGTGGGGGTGGCGACGGCCACGGAGGCGGGGGCGTAGCTGCTGATGTATCCAGCGTTGGCGGCGGCCAGGACGGCGGCGAGGACGATGAGCTGCGGAAGGGAATAGAACGAGGGTCAGTTAGGAGAAGAATAGAAATTACTCATATTAACACATTTAAATTGGCTCTGAAGAATTTGTCGCCATTATTTGCTTTCAACTCCATATCACTGTGTTTGGAATTCGAGCGTTGAAGTCTCTCTCGTAATCTTACAATTTTTTGTGCAGTGAGTTGATATTTGTGCGTGAAGAGTCATTGAGATCGCTGCTGGGCCAGGAACTGCATTACTGCTTGATGCATGATTAGGCCATCGTCATCAGGGCTATGAGTTCCTGACCCGGGGGCGATCCCCGGAGCTCTTCAATCTATTCGCCCGGAATACACCGGATCTTTCTTCAGTAGAGATTTGTGTGTACATTTATTATTCTTGCCTAGATAAGGTTTAACGCAGAAATACGTATGATACATTAAAATCTTTGATTTTATCACAGGGAAAAGAAATTATGACTTAGGGGTGACGCCTGCGAAATTGAGAGTACAGTTTTGGCTATGACTGATACTTCTGCATAGTTTACTTACTTTCTTTCAAAAGGTTGCAGTTTTTCAGTAGTTCTTTTTCGATCATCAAGCCTACATTTTTTCTTCTGTTGAAATGAATACCGTAGTCCTAGTTAAGCTCACCAAATCAAATTTATTTTATTATTTCAGCTCATTTAATTGACGAGACGGAATCCGAATGAAATATCGGACTTTGGAACATAAGGTCGTCTTTTAGTGATAAAAGTAAAGCATTAGTGAAATATGGCATTTAGTGAAATTTTAAAAGTAAAGATTTAGTGAAATCAAATTTTGTTGACTCTTCTACAAATGCAACGTATGTATGTTACTATGGCAATGTATCGCATTTAATTGAATCAAAAGCAATTAAAACTTAATCCCCCACAAATCTGCCATTGTGTTCTATTTCTGCGGGGTAGATTTGACTATTTTAGAATATATTATAAAGAGTTAGGATTCATAACTGACATTGTACCATTTTAAAAGAAGGAAAATGGTCATGATTGACGGATTATAATCAAAAACTCTATTTAGCTCTTCCAGTTACGGAATCTACTTCTCTCGGCGCCCTACAATAACACATCCGTAGCTACAGTATATCACTGGTCATTTCGCGTAATCCTTTGGAATGATCGCCCATCAGTCCGTCTCGGGATGGAGTATCCGACGAAAGAGTGACGGTAAACAACACGTATCCCCGATGATCACCCCACCCTTTCACAGACTCACCTTGGATGCCATTTTTGAGGAGTTTGTTGGGTTGGTTGCTGCTGTCGAATGAGCTGCTGTAAGCCTTTGAGAGCTGACTGATGCTCTCGTCTCGTGTCCCGGGCCCTTAAATACTCTCGAGGGCAGGGCTGGAAGGCGGTGGGAGACGGAGGAAGGTGCTGTAGAGGGGAAGGGCGAAGAAAGGAATGGGGGATTAGTTCATATGGATGTGTTAAGCGGAGATCTTACGGTGGGATGATAAAAAGGGGTACCCACCCATGCGGGGACGGGGATGGTGGACGACAAAGGTCCGCCTCCGCTGAAGCGGGTGGGGGGTAAGGTCCTTTCGGGCGGGGGCGGAGGAGGCCGCCCAGGTGAGTATTGCCAAACATCCCCCCGCGAACACACCCCGCCTGATGCCCCCGAGAGAAACGAGAGTGAGTCTGGAGTGTGAGTGGGGCCTTCCTCTCCTAAGTCTCCCTTGTCTGAGAACAGGTTCCCTCCTCTCCCACGACGGAGGAGGGTGTGGACCTCCATTAAGGCATCCTTAAGCCTATTTAGAGCGCGGAATATTGGGGTTAGGGATGTGTCCCCCAGAAAAGTACCTACCGATCGATCCAGATCCTCCCGAAATGCACTTGAAATTTCTCCTCGGATCAAATCATCTACGTCTTCCCGGCGTATACTCGAAGAATTATGCGTTCGCCCACTCCTGGGTGCCTGTTAGGGATACATCGCGGTCCCGTATTTCATTCGCTCGATCTAACTTGGTGGTACGGCTGGACTGGAAGGCACCGGGGTTTTTTAATCGCAGCTCTCTCATAGTCTTCGGAAAGAATCAGATTTATGAACGAGGTGGTGAACTCAATGGAATATAAGGGTCCAAAAAAGGACTTGTTGATGCTTGTTAACGTATGAGGCCCATCGTATATTTTTAACAGTTGGTTTTGGTTCTAGAAAGTATTTCTTTTTCCTTTTTCTCTATGCATATTGTTCAATTTAATTGCCTTAATCTCTCCTCTGACTGCTAGAAGAGTGCAATTGATGCTATTGCAATTCTGATTTGTAAATTCCGTATCATTATGAACTACCGTCACATCTGATCAATGCATAAGCCAAATTAATCTGCATGTAGTGCTTACGTGAGCGAGATTAAGATCAAGGTTTTATCCTGGGCAAATGATGTATTGAATCGGAACGATGGTTGAATGGCTTATTGATTCACTCGCGGTGGTATATCCTATAATGATATAAATATTTAATGAAATAAAAGTAGGAGTGGAAGAGAAATCGTGAACTCCTTACCTTACCTTACTCATAAAGGGCCTTTTGTGAAGACTAATATCAATTCGACCGCCAATTATTTTCTCTTCATTAGTTTATTCTTTTATTTACTTTATCGGTCGTCTATTGACGAATCTAGAGTGAAGAATTTCCAGTAATTTTGCAGAAGAAATGGATCTTAGCTCAAATATTCGGGTATTATTCTCCGTGAGGTACGGTCATAATTTCATCAGCGTCAAGGAGACTCAGTTGTGCGATGAAATTTTCGTGATATACCCTTGCTTTGAGGAAATTACTTATCATTTTTTATTTATTTTAGGATAATCAATTATAAGCTTGTGCATAAATCGTGGATGAGAAATGAATATAGATTTCCCACTGGTTGATATTTTTTTATGACCGAAGTTAGGTTTGATTAGGCTCTAGTTATTAGAGTTAATGAGCCTATGAGACTACATATTTCAAATCAACGGCAGAGAATAATTACCAGTAATGAACTGGATTTCAAAATTTCCTGCTCCCCATTGGGCTTTTATTCCATGGTCAGCAGTAAATTTCTGTCAAACATAGGGTTTAAAACCCTTCGCGTAAATGAAAGTCCGTCCGTGATTTACTATTTCAAATGATTTTCGCCTAAGTTCATACAAAAACACTCTGAAGTCATTATTCAATTGCTGCTGTCATGGTAATTCTATGGCCTGGTTAAAACGGAAATATACTAATCCTGCTCTTATTTCCATCTTCTGGAAGCTTTCGTGTAACCTTTACTTATTTTTACTGTTCGACCAGCGACTTGGGCAATGCTATAACCTTCTATTTTATTTTATATTATAAAACTCCGCTATGTTCATTTTTTTATTCATAATTCCTCTTTCTAGTCATCTCACTTGACATAATAATTTAATTCTATTGCACAAGTTCGAATGGCATGCTGGTTGGTTTGCATATGTTAATTACATTAATCCGCAGCTTCTGCCAGTACTGGAGCAGTCGCTACCAACTAAAGTGGTCTGCCTGTTCCCTGCTAAGACCAGATGCGGAGGAAGACTCATCCATTCTCTATTAACTCCGGTCTATTCTCGACCTGTCCTCCGCTCTCTTTCATCTCGACCAATTACTGGCCTAGAGATCGCGGGAGTCAGAGTAAATTAACTCAAAACAGTTTTCCGAGAAAGGCGGTCCAAGCTCTGCGACGCAGTGGACATATTAGAATGAGCGCGATGGTAAGCACGTTGCGACAGCCGGATAGAAAGTGTTTCCACCTCTGCTGATATAATATGAAAAAAAAAACTTTGCCTACCGCTCAGAACGCAGGTGCACTTAATGGGGGGGCAAATGATGGTTATTGCTTCCTTTTCATTTTCAACGTGCGCGTGTCCAACGGTGATGTAAAAAAATACTATGCATACATTTAGAATTTAAAGTTGCCAGTTTCAGCTACGAGTATAATGCATCCAAAAACTTACCTCGTAATTTTGAGGTCAGTACGACTTCTTATTATCTGAGATTATTTTTGAGAATTTTATGTTTTATTTTCATGGTGTGAAACCAGAGGAATAGGAAAATATCATTTTCATATACTCATCAAATGAAATGGACACTCATGAAATGGAAACTTCAAATCAAATGAAAACTCACCGAATGGAATATTTATTAAATTGGCAATTATTATAATCACAATAACTGGAGATAATAGCTATTTACACCAATTTCGGTGCTCGATTTTATTGAATGTTCTGGTGTGCTAACCCCTTTTTTGATTGTTTTCTTACTCTTGGGAATACTTGTTGCCCGTAGGCGAAAGAGTGTGATGATTATAGGCAGAGAGACTGTAAATGAACGTACTGAACGCACATTTGAAGGAGAATGATTTTCTGCTGACTATGAGGATACATTTTCGGTAAAAATATCTATTTTCTACGAAATGCACGCATATTTTTATTCATACCATGGTTATAGAACTAGCAGCTTTACCATAATACCAGATGGAAAAATTGAAAATGCAATTGCCACCCAATAATCCCTAAGCAATAAGTACGCACTAATATGTCAATGACTTATTTTTAAGCTGTCTCCGAACATTAAATGGCTGGATCTATGTTCGCGTTCTTAATTTCAATACTCCGCAAAGTACATAGAAACTTTTAATACCGATTTTTTATTTTTTTATTTCCAAATCCCGATGTTTTCTTCTACTGTGCCAAACTAAATACTAAGTATTCAACTTGTCTCGCGCAATCAGTTTGCATTAAACCCGTAAAAAGAAATTTAACATATTTGATTGTTTTTTTAAGTTAGCTTTTTACCTGAACAATGGAAGAGCATCATGGCGGAACGTTTTAAGCTTACGGTTAAACGTACGACTGTGAAGCTAGGGAAGACATTATGATGAGGAGCGTAGAACAAAACTTCCCTTTGAGGGCAAATGGAGGAGTATCACTATCAAATGACGCTGGACTCCTTTGTAATCTGAGAGAAGCTGGTCAAAATGAAACAGGTATATGCAATGAGATAAAATTTGTGCATCCTATAGCTCTAGTCGAATTAAGCTTTTTTAAATTCCTTCATTCCAAGTTCATTATTGGTTTGAGCGCAAGAATAAATCCTAGATTACTGGGTCTATTGCTGGATAGATGCTTAGGTTTTAAACTTAACGTCTTTAAATTTCACTACTATTAAAATGTTAGAGGATGTCTTCGTTAAGACTTGTGAAATGATTCGAGGCTATGGCGACTAAAATGTTGGATGTTGAACAAGAAAAACCACCAAGGCAAGGTCAGTTTCTCGCTCGCGGTGGGACTGGGGGAGAGATATGTGGGTCAGACAACAATACCGAAGACGTGAAATATGCTATTGAAACCACCAATTATATCCATGCGCGTAGGGTTTCGTGTTATAATAGCCACGAATTGTAGATGCAAAAGATTCAAATCCTATCTCCTCCGGTAAGAACAATACGTGACTCAAGCTAAGCTTAAGAGAAAGGGAGAGGAGAGTGGAATGGAGCTATGCAGCCATTTTTTTTATTATTAGGCTCAGGCTTATGATTAAAATTAGATTTATTTATTTTTTCCACCTTCCATTTGAGATTAGTGGAGGATACCTTGCCTGCTCCGAGAACGATTGTGCGTCCTGTAGGTGTCTTAAGTTTTGTGGACGGCTGTCCGATAAAGCTTTTGTGATTCATCCAGCGGGGTAATAATTCATGCTCCAAGTGTTCCGAAACGAATGCTGGAACGCCAATTGAAACGCGTCGGCGTGCCGAATAGAAGCCGTATGCCTTTTTTCCTTTTTAGCGTCCAGTCAACTCCGCTACTTGTGTGGGCTGGTGTAAAACTGTCGCGTTTGTATACTCGCATGCAAATGATTAAAGGCGTCGAAGGAAATCATTGCGAAATGACTCAGAGAAGTCTATCCGAAATGAAGAACTATCAAATTGTAAATAGCTCACAATTTGTTCGTGTTATTTTATTTGTACTTATTTCTTCATTCTTCAACTTGGTGATTTTATAATAGAAAAACTTTCGTGTTCTTCATTTTTAATTTATTTATTTAAATGTCGTATTTAAAATAAGTAGAGCTATAACGATCAGGACATTTCTCGGTCTCTGAAATTCCTGATTTGTTTCCTAACGCACTGCTAACGTAATTTTACCTCCAGAATAAAAGCTTAGTTTTTATATTTCCGTAATAATACCTATACTATCGCCATATATTTCCTTTTATTACTCTACTCAAGGCAATGCACTCCTCAGTCTCCCTCATTAGTATATTTATTTATTATCGTTTTATTCTCATACCACAGAAAACAGCACAGTGACATTTTATGTAGTTTTTTTCAAACTTTTAACAATTAAATGAGCACGTACAATCATTAAATATGATTAGATGCTTTCCTGGCGAATGATGTGCGCAAAATATTTTCGGAATTCCCACCGGGTTAATTACGTGGTCAATTCCGGGGGTGGCCGTTATGGAAAAGTTAACCCGGTGGGAATCCCGAGAAGAGTTTACCCACGCACAACCATTCTCTGGATCGGGTCAACTCATCCAGGCGGGAATGGAACCCGCGACCTCTCGTTGAGCTGGCGAGGACTTTACCCCGCCGCCTTCGAGGCCGGCGAGCACTGTATTCAATTTCATGTGACGTCGAAGAAATGGTTGCACTTGCAGATGAAGTGAGAGAGAGAAAGAGAGAGGAAAAAAGTGATACTAATCGTTCCACTTCATTTCTCGTTTTCACGGCTCTCGATCGAGAGCGAAACGGAGCATGCTCCAAATTTCCCCGGCCACCAAGTGCGTGCTCACGTGGACGCAACGAGCGGGTGTCTTCGGGGCTGGGAGGGTGCTGGAAACACCTCGTGAGGGGCGGGTGTGGGAATCGGGAGAACTCGTTCACGGATTCACATTCTCCGTGCGCCGATAACATCGTGAAGGAATCGCAATTTGCCAACTGTCGAATTATGCTTTCGATGAGCGAATTGGGTTCGGAATTGAATGAGAGGAATACGTGCTGCTCTTTTGAGTCCGCGAAATTTAATCGTCACGTTGGAGAGAGAGAATTTTGGGAGCCTAACCGATTACTATCGTTAACGTTGAAATTCATTCCCGTGAGAGACCGATTTAAAAACTTAAAAGGTTATTGAGTAACCCCTGTTTAACAGAAGTGAGCAGGTGGTTAGCAGCGGTTTCAGCATTCGATTATGTGGCTCCAGTTCTCACCACCTTTGGCGGTTGTGGTTTTTTAAAGTACTTAAAGTTAACTCTGATTTTGAGCTCATTTAAGACTCACTTCCAAGTGAAACCTCAGAGAGAAAAATGTTTCGGGAGGTGAGAATTCATTTGCATTCAGTTGCAGGGTTTGGTGGAGAGAATGCATTTAGTGTGGGGAGGGGCTCACTTGGAAAGGGTTCGCCTTACACATCTACCAAACACCAAACTGTAACACATCTACCAAAAATTTCCATGAGGATTCGAACCTCTTGATTCACAAAGCTAGCTGCGGTCTTGCTCTCGCGCCAAAACCAGAAAACGATACTTTTTTAGTAATGTTTTTTGTCTGCATTTTATTGATGAATATTTTTGCATACATATATCAATAGCTAATACTGTCTTTAGTTATTATGCTGTAATATAGACATGTGTATTGATGTAGTGTGAATATAAGATGTTATGTTTTTTATATAATTTGCTTAAGTTTTTATTGTAGGAGTTTTATGCCGGGGGAAATTCGCTAAATAATTTTACATGACTATATTAATTATATCAATGAAAAGTACGGCACGGTAACGCATCGAAACTAAAGAAGAGTATTTACAGGTTTTTGGGGTCACTGATTACGAATTTGACCTTAGAAATTGGAAAAATCAACATAATTGCGGACACAAAAAAATCTGAAATTGCGTTTGGGGAATCCCGAAATATTGTCCCTTGGAAAGTCCACGTGTGTTCCATTAATTCTTGTTGCGCCTACAAATGAAGATTGAGGAATGTGAAGCACTGTATTTTTGATTTCCTGAAGTGAAGAAGTCAGCTATTTACTACAAAACTCCTCGTCCCAAGTTACTTGTAATGGCTGTACGCAAAGTACAGCATAGGCAGGTGCCAGTTGTAGAGGTTTCCGTCATATTTCAAGTGTAACTTACGAATCTGCTAACTTCTGTTTTGTTTAGAATATGCCATTTAAATAAAACCGTACGGAACTTTTTCCCAAACTGATGGCATTTCTCATTCCCTACTACACTTTCTCATTTTGTCGTAAACAGTTAATTGACACAAGAAGATAACACGTATTTCAATATTGAAATTTACAAAGTACTCACTTATTTCTTGTTTCCAGTTTAAAGAACGGAAATTGGAGTAATGGTAGTGATGATATAGCCCTCTGTAGTTTAGGCTTATTTAGCTCAACACTTGGAGATAGCTACAACGAATACGCCCGTAGTCCCGTGTGCTCTCACTTTCAGACCGGCCTGTGCCAAATACCCGGGCACCTATTAGAAGAATCAGGGATTTCCTAATAACACTTACCCATCAAACTTTTCGGAAAGAATTTTCATTTTTGGGTCTATATTCGGGGTCCCTAGACCTCTCTGCGACGCATAAATAAGGATTGGAATACTAAAAACCCTGATTTTTTAAAAATGTTTAATCTTGAATTTTTTCTAGTTGATTATAAATTTCTACCTCTCTCGTAATGGATGTGATGTCGTTCCGAATCGTTATCAAGATTTTTTTCCGCCTTAGGTGGAAGGTTTTTCCTATAAGGCTCATTAAACTAAGTGGATAGTATGTTAAGTATTAGGAACTTAAATGAACATACCGCGTCAGGCTTCGTATTCTATCGTCTTACCATCTTCTGAATTTATTTTCAGTGTAAAAGACCGTGTGACCTCTCTGATAGAAATTTTTAAGGTTGGGACACTGGTAGAATATTTCAGTTAGCGCATTTAAAAGCGAACGTATTTTTATATTCTTTGAGGTTATTAAAATCCGCAAAGCTCTCAAGGAGAGGATTACTACAAGGCTATCGGTCGGCCGCCACGGTGTCAATTTTTGTGAGGGAGTTACCTAACACGGCTGTGCAATGTTGGAGGGCCTTCAAAATTTCTCGTTGCCATTGGGTTTCCTTTGCCTGTTATACCCCCTTACGAATTCACTTTCCCGTCCACGCCCAACGCGTCGGCGTTTAATAGCTCAGACTTACATGCCGCGACTTTTCGACTGGTTTTTATTCCAATTACTCAAACAATTGAAAGTACTGTTAATATTTCTCTGGGTGAATGGTGTCTATTCTGTTCATTGCATTTATCTTACTGTAAAAATTGACATCTTCAATTGAGCTTGTGGGATTTTGTTCCGAGTTTTCCGAACCTGGGTATTCATTGTCCCAAAAATGTTGAGTAAATAATCAGATAAATATTCTTTTAGCGATTAGATGAGTAAATAATCGGTCAAAACGTTTTCTTTTGGCAATTATAAAGATACTAATTTTAAACGAATGTCGACAATTTAAAGACCATACAATTAGCCGCTATTCATGTTGAACATTTTTCACTATGATTTCTGATATTATTTTCCAGCCAAGAATGGGAGGTTGGCTAATAAGGACTTGCTAAAGTTAGCAAAAAAATGGAATTTGTTTTTGTGAGAATCTCTGTAAAATAATTTGATATTCTTCATGATTATCTTATATTAAACAGGTTTTAAATCCATATGGATATTGGTGAACCCTGTGTGGCCCGAACGTAAAACCATCTGATCGTCGAAAAAACCTCTATCATGTCTCCCTAATTCCTCAATTTTTTTTTTTTTCAAAATTCACAGTAAGACTAGTGATGACGTATTAGCCAATACTACCCAAAGCAACGCGTCTATTCCCGTGGAGTTCTTATGTTAGCTAATTCCAGGATCTCATCCCCGATAAAGGGCTTCAGAAGCGCGCATCATCGTTTGATATTCTATGACCTATTAATACTCAATTTCCTCTTTTGTTTGTCAAAATAAAAATATATCATTTCCAAACAACTTGTTTACAGATTAAAGAAAATAATGAAAAATTCATAGCTGTTTTTGCTACATTTTAAGAATGAGAGTTAAGTATTTCTTCACAAGAATTCGTAGAGTTCTATCCTATATGCATACTATCCTAATTTACAGCTTTTCATACTTCTCTGGTAAAAACTGAGCGATGTAATGCACAGTTCTGAAAACCTGCCGGCAAGGACATTGGACAATTACCAGGAATATGGTTGATATTTAGTCAATTGGTTAATTTTAAGGATCTCATTACATGCGATTGACATTTACTCATTTATGCATTACGGTATTTAATAAAATGTAAATGATTTTTCCAAAACTTAGGGTTTAAGAAAAAATGCTGAGGTTGCATATCGTTATTTCTTCTATTGAAGGGGTATTTTCAACAGGCATATAAACATTAATTTCAAGATAATATTCCAGGAGAAAGAGGCAGGAAATGGTGAAATTTTTAAACTTACTTTCCGCATTATTGCCGAATATGTGCGGAAACTGCAGAGTTATGATAGTCGCTTTGATATATGGTGGTTAATGATGATACTAGTTTGATTCTCGCATAAATTCGTTTTCCTCATATTGGCAAAGTCCTCTCGAAGTAGAATTACATTACCGAACGCAATGTTCAGCTGGAAGCAATACTATAGTGCATTTTATTAATTACTTCATCAACAAAATGCTAATTACATCGAACTTTTGAAATATTTATCTCACAATTCAAATCGAAACGTCATTTGGAGATTATCAATCAGCATAATTTACGTTGAAGACCTTTGGCAATGACTATTTCGCAAAGAGAAATGTGATACTACACGCAAACATCATCTTCTTGATGAGTTTGTGGCATCATTAGTGAATAGCTTGATTTCCCCAATTATCTAGATGGTATCATTGGGAAAGAAATTATTTTTATATATCCTACCAATAAATCGAGAAATTGGCTGCCGATTAATGCCTTGAATGAAGAAATTATGTTTACTTATACGCAGTATTTAAGTATAAGTTTAAGTATCCGGAGCATTCTTCTCACTAAGGAGGCTATGGAAAGTCTTTGCCGGGTGGGGAGAGAGAATAATGTACCTACCTATTCATTATAATTTCTTTTCGTTTTTTTAACTCATAGGGAAATATTAAGTGGAGCTTTGTGCGTGTGTGCAAAGAATGACCAGTACTTTAAAACGGAGGGTAATTCTGTGTATAGCATAGCACAGGAAGCTGCGAAATAAGGTTGGAAATGGGTCAAGACGTCCAGAATTTTGGTGTGGAGGAGAATGAATACTGTGAAACTGAGTAAAAGTTCATTAATGTTCTGGGTTTCCCCATGAGAGCAAAGGCAAAATAAAAATGTATCGGCTTAAACAAAAAATAAAACAATACATCTGGCACAGTTCTATTTGTAGCAAAGAGCAAAAATACACCGAAGCAAAAATTACCCAATTAAACAATGGGAACGTGCAGAATCGTATAAGAGGAAGAGAAAAGCAGAAAAAAATCAATTAACTTGTGTTAGTTTAACGTAAAAAAAAAATAATTTACTGACGTACGATCTCTCTGAGATTATAATTAAATAGCTCGCCTTAAAAATGGACTGAGAAGAGGAATATTTTATAAATGACGGCTGAGAATTCCAGAGATGACAACTAGATATGAGAAAAGAATCGAGTTAAATGCATTTTAAATCGTGGAAGGTTACACGGGATTTCCACCGGGTCAGGTTCTCCAACTCCATCTCGGCCGACGTTTCGATGGGCGAGTTGTCCATCGTCTTCAGGGCATGAAATAAGGTAGGCAAGCGTGCCCTGAAGACGATGGACAACTCGCCCATCGAAACGTCGGCCGAGATGGAGTTGGAGAACCTGACCCGGTGGAAATCCCGTGTAACCTTCCACAATTCTATACGCCGGGAAAGCCTACGATCATTCTTCATTTTAAATCGAGTTCAAGTTAAATCGAGATCCAGGTGTCTCCAAGTCAAATCCTGGTGAAACTGTCGTCACTTCTGTCAAAAAAAAAAAAACACGACAAAAACCCGGGAAATGGAGAGATCCACGAAATTCAATCGTTTACTGTACCTCTAATAATATTGACATTAATTGGGATGGAATATAATATATCTGCCAGCATTTTTATAGCGAAATTAAAAAAAAACGAAATTCTTGCTCCATGAAGAGATTGTTTAATCCTCTTGTCTATTGCGTGGGACATATTTCGTCGCCGTTCGCAACTGAAGTAAGGCATTGGAAGCGATTCCCGGAAGACGATGTCCCAGTTGGCTCAGCTGAACGCTTATAGGAATGCTTCGCCGATACCCCCTCTGCCACGTTTAAGCCCGCGTACGATCACGAAGATGGCCAGTCACTACGTGCACCCGTCAGAGGTATAAGGGGACTTAAAAAAAAGAACTGGAGCGAGACTAAAGTCATGACGACATTGCGTGCGTTTCGTGGGCGTTAAAATTCCATACGCGATTCCCTTTGGCCGTGGGGGGGTCATAAAAAGTAATTTACTGCGGTTTAAGCGAAATTTTCTGCGCACCGCAGTAAACTAGAATGCCTCGATGGGCTCATATTTCCTCGCCATTTCGTACATTTCGTGGAAGTTATGGTTTAATAAAGTTCAAAGTTCTCATTTAAGGAACTAGCTCTCGGGTACCCGTTGAAAGTCTGCCGTTGAGCGGCTGTTTCCTTACGCGATTAATTCAGGATATGAATGGTGTAGATGTGTTCCCTCATTGCGTAATTCTGTCCCGATCAATCCTAAAGTAAAATAATTGGAATGATCTAAATCTATAGTATCTCTTTTACGTCTAATGCTGCATTTTAATTGTTTACAAGATTGAATTTATCTCGTTCTAAATATTTTTTTGTAGTAATACCAATTATGTGGTTGTATTTATTGTCTTCTTCGATGTATGCAATTACATCATATAGACTTCTAATGGGTGAAGATGTGTATTAAAACGTTCTCTTTGTTATATATTCGTTTATTATTTATACTTATACATTCTTCTTTCTCAACGACATGCTCTGCTTTTCTGAATTTCTGAATGGACTGAATTTCGCTCAGTTTTGAGTGAAGGAATTTTTGTTACCTACAGTAACGCAGGAAAGAACTCATCTTTGCTCCTAATATTCTTACGCAGTTACCCACTTTGAATGTAAAAACAATAAGATCTTACATATACGTCAAGAATGCGGCTAAAGACGATGAAGTGTTGGCTTAAGGGAGAGCATGCATACCATTGAAATTGTATATGTCCGATCACTAAGAGAACGTGGGTTGAATTTATCCGAATAATTTCATGGGACAGAAATCAACATAACGTGTTAAAACTGCTGACTTGAGGAATATCTGTATAAATTTCAGCTGAACCGTCAGTCCTCCTCCCAGTTGTCTTGGAATGGCAAATCAAACTATTTCTCGCCCTTGCGATTTTACCTAGGCTCACATTAAAGAAGTAACTTTGTGCGTAATAACGTAGTTCGACTTGAATCCCATCTCCAGTGTGCCTAATTAAAGAAGCATTACCCTCTCTTAGGAGGCCTGGTGAAGTAGTGGGTGATTAGGCTAATGGTGGAATGGTCGGGGGTTAAAATCACGGCTAAAACTTTATGTCTCCCTAGAACAAAAGTCCTCGAAATGCAAGTTCATCCAGTGAACTGGCTCCTCTACGCTGGGTTCGTGAAATTCACACATTGTACATCGACTTTGCCTTAGTCCGGGGTTAGCTCACTATCATCACTTGTCTTCATCTAGTACTACCATTGGGCTGATGCACTGAGTTGGTGAACGCTTTACTGTATTCATGAAACCCTGTTTTCTTCACTACTTCTGTCCATCAGGGATGGCAAGCGAAACTAAACGAAAGTCAAAACCAGTAAAATTTCAATATTTTGAATAAAAACTTTTGGGCTATGTCGCCGCATCAATTTTTGGGTGGCTCCAACGTTTCCCGACCGATGCTGGTCGCTTTCTCAAGGGATCCCAAAAATTGACGCGGCGACATAGCCCAAAAGTTTTTATTCAACATGACGAGAACCCGCGAAAGTTTTAACGAAAAAAATTTCAATAGTTTCGTTCACGGGAGCGAAATGTAGAAACTAAATGAAAACCCGGGGAGCTAAACTCAGGGTCGAAACGAAATCTGAGTCAAAAATACCTCGGGTCGAAACTAAAGTAAAAATCTGGGACGAAACGAAACCCAGATAATGTTTCGCACCGGAGGGACCAAGTGCTTCACCGTCGAACAGTTTAGTTTCGACCCACACACCGAGTACGAAGTATGGTTGAATGAAGTAGAGGTTCGGCCTACCGCCATTAGATGCACTCATATCGCCTAGATTAGGGTGAAATCAAACTGGCCATTCGATTTTTAAGCTTAATTTTTTCACCTCTCTACATTCTGCCATGAAAAGGGTCGAAACTATTCCCTCTTATCCCCCTCCACTCAACTTCTGGTATCGAAACTTAACTATGAGCAGCGGAGTTTCGTTTAATTTAGTTTCGTTCCCGGGAGTAAAGTTTCGTCTCGGGTCGAAACTAAACTCCTTGGTGATTTTAATTTCGTGCGGGAACGAAACTAAACATAAGTCTCGTATATTCGTTTCCCTCCTGGTGGAAACGAAACATTTTCGTTTCGTTACACTTGCCATCCCTGCTGTCAGCTCCATACCGATCGCTCCAACGTGTTGCAACGCCTCGAACAGATTTACGTCCGTCTTCCTGAGCTTTTACCTTCCCAGTCGTCCTCCAACCTCCAAATAATATTATTCGCTGGCCTTTTCTCTGCATCACTTACCCGATGACACTCCTCCTTTCTGGGTAAAAGACGGTAAAAAGATCAGGTATTTTTGTGTTTGCTTTTTGTCTCGTCTTTGTCCAGATCATGTGAAATTTGTTGTTGTGAACTTACTTTTGGTTTTCGTAATTTTCTGCTCTATCATATTAGCCCATCGGCATGAAGTGTAATATAATCTGAGGTTTCAGGCCACGCCCCGCCGCCCCCCCCATCCTCCTTGACGGCCGACACCACGAGGCATCCAGGGGTAGGTGACCGGACCGAGCGACCGAAAAAGTTGAAACCCAGCGGAGTAGGGGAGCCAGGGGCCTTCCCACCAACCCCTTTGGAGTGAAGACATTAAGGCCAATTAGTTGTATATTCGTCATACTTCCTCACTCACTCCATTCTCGGTTTTTCGAAGCACCTTTGATTGTAAACCCTTCCCTTCCTTTCTTCCCCTTCCTCCGCCTTCCCGTATTACCACCCCAATCCTGCCTTTCCTATTTAAGACGTTGCGCACTATGATATATTGTACCTGATGATGCTGTGAGCGAAACCGGTGGTAACAATAAACTTAAAATTGTGAAAATTGCTCCTGCTTTTTTATTATGAAGTGTAATGATTATGAGTGGCACAAAATATGGTCATCGGAAGATTTCATGGTTTAAATATCTAATTTTCAGCCCTTTAATCCCTCCCAAAGAACTTTATATCTGTCTTTTTATGTTTTCACTCAAATAAGATCAGAAATATTCTCACTACCTACCTCCAATCATTCCTTCATTCCGGTAAACACCCAATGTACAAAGTCTGTTCTTAGCATTACTCTCTACCCGCTTGCCCCTTGCCACTCGAATCTTTCCTCCTATCTTGGCATTCATCGTATTTCTGCTTATGAGAATATCTGCATCCCTGCCTTCCTCTTCCCATTCATATCATTGCCAAAAAGCAAAGATGTCAGTGCAATGCGCTGTTATTCATCGTTTGATTTCCTCCAATGATTTTTAATACCTCGATTGAAATTCTTATTAAACATGAATTAGACTTCATAAAGTTTTGGATTCGTGTAATTATTGTTCAGTTATTTATATCAATGTTTTAAATAAAGAAGAAAATTGAATACAAAGGTTGAGGTAAATACAAAGTAATGTCTTTATTCTCCATGTATCTGAGTTTGAATTTGTGAGTGGAACGGTTGATCAAAATCCACTGGGCGCCCCTGATTTAGTTGAAATATAATTTTTATTTCCAATCTAGTAATACATTTTCAATTGAATGCATTTGTGGATTTCTGTGGACTTCAGTAACCTTCCAAGTAAACCAGTTTTTGAATGATTTGAGCAGACTTGTTTAAATGAAAATAGCTTCCGTTATGTCACCGAAGTTTTTAAACGTTCTAGAAAAATCTCTTTTGCGGAAGAGAGATTCTCCCAGATACCAATGGATAAGATGCCTTAGGCTGTATCTTCTGGGTATATTTTCCACGTCGAGGTTCAGGCGATGATCTTGAGGTGATTTAGAAAGAGCTGTGGGGAAAGTATTGCGAAAGAAGAATTTCCACACATTCTTCAACACTTAATACTGAGCGCCTACCGGTCGAACACACTTTATAATAGCTTCGCCCTTATTTTGCATCCGTTTTCCAAGATTTTGACTTAATCCTTCTTGGAATAATAGTCGGCTAAGTGTCTTAACCTTTTCCACAAAATATGGAAAATCGAGAATATTTAAAAGCACTGGCTCTCTTGGAGAGAAATTACATGATTAAGCTCCTCTTTTTCATACTTTAGATGCAACACGAAAGGCTAGCATCCTCAAGTAATGCGCTAATCGTACCCATGTATCAAAAAGCATAAGAATCGGTATTTCGCTGCAGAATAACGTAATGTCTACCACGGAGTTGGTCAGCCTTTTATGCAAAAAAATTGCCTCCATAAGACTTCGTCGGACAGGTCCGAATAATGACGTTGATTTATGACTATACTATTACGAATCCGTGACAAAGCTATTTTAGTCGTGTTAAATGCAAACGGCATCCACGGGATGGCGTGATTTCAAAAGGTGAATTGCCCCCCTTTTTTTGAAATGGCTGCAGTAAATCTCATTTACTTACGGAGCGTTGGAAAGAAGTCTTACGATGTTGCATTTTCGTCGTCATCTCAATGCGTTTTTTGCTTGATGCGAACTTTATGCAAATATGTTAGTTGACTTTAATGAACTAAAGCTGTGGCTGATGACGTGTGCGAAAATAGATCCTTGTCTCGCTAAATTATCTATCCTACAATCCATTCGTCCAAGATGGCACGGAAAGTAATTCAAGATATCATGATTAGTTCCGAATGCTTGAAAACCTAGGTATGCCTCTAAAAATCTTTCAATTTCATTTTGATAATTCTGATTTTATAGATAAGGAATACGTGCTCCACCGATTGATTTCAAACTGTTATCATTGGCTCTCTGACGTTTGATGCAAGATCACTGATTCAACAGCTGATGGGGAGTTGACATTTAGATAGTAAGACGTGAGTTAATATTGATAGTACAGCACGCGCATGTTACCTGTACCTTTCAAGGAAAGAGGCATTCGTCACTTTACCTATCAATTTCCTTGTGATGAAGGCAATTATTCGTGGACGTAGAAAATATATTATGAATTCATGACTGTATAATATTTAGGGAAATCTTGCCCTAAAAATTATTTTTCCTTAAAATTTGTTCGCCTTGTCACGTCCTCTAGTTAAATCTCTTCTAACATGCTAAAAGGCCTGTTTTAATACTGCCGAATGTTTCCCAAGGAAATATTTTTACTAATTATTCGAAAATTGCTATAGTTTGTACCGAAAAAATTCCGAAAGGTGTAAGATATACTTTGTTAAGTAGAGAAAGTTGAGGTATGAACCATAAAATCAATTGGTTTCCGCTTAGCAACTTATCATCTTTGTACTATTGTGATTTGCCAACCTTCGATAACCTCCATCCGAAATAAAATCGTACGCAAATTGGAAGAATTAATTTAAAAACAATTAATTAAAAAATATCAAGTTAAAATATTCGCCATGTTAACCTTTGAGATCAAATTGAATGAGTCTTCTGGCTTAAAAGTCTCGAATACGCTTGAGACCAAGATCGTTTGGTAAAGAATTCCTTATTATAGGGGATGAATGATGGAAATGAGTATTTTGAGGTGACTTGTAATCATAATATTGCCTAAGAAATTCTTAAGTAGCATTATTTGGGGGAATACTCTAAGAAAATCCGTAGTAATCTTGGTACAATGCGAGAGAGCTTCAGGGAAAATTTGCAACTGTTGATCGTTATTGGATATGGATGGAAAAATATTATCTGGAGGTTAAGGACTTACATCAATGAGGATTCGAACCCAGGAAGTGAAATTTCTCTCGGCGGGTACCGTAAATTTATTTATTTATTTATTAATTTATTTATATTTAAGTATTTTCAAATAGTGTTACAGCCGGTGTCCTCACACTTGCCGTCACATGCCCATTGCGGCATATATTATATCTCGTGGCATATATTATAGGCATAAGCCATGCAATACGGAATTAAAGCGCAAGCTGTACGGAAGAATAATGAAAGAGGCATTAGATGATTTTTAAATGTGTGTGAAGAAGAGATTTCATTTATGTTTTCCGTCAGTAGGAAATTGACTTATTTAAATTGGTTTAAGTTTTTACGTGAAAATTTTATTTAAAAAAAAAACTTTAGGGAAGTATCTTCAAGATGAAGCGAACTTTTTGTCCAAAGCCTTCATATATTGGATTTATGGGGTCAAAACTACATTTTGAGTTTTTTTTTACGGTATGTATTTGGCTTTTAGCGCCAGGAAATACTCTATACCAGCCACACGATGGTGTGTTATCTCGTAAATTTTATCGCATTCTCTCCGTTATAGTAATTGAAAGACAGAAGAATCAGTGTTAATACATGGACATGAATTTTAGAGTAATTTTCGGTGAACTAATATTCTTCCATGCAACTGGTTCAATCATTTTAATAATTGTTCCTTGTTTTTTATCAGGCTTAGTGTCACAGACACGCCTGCATTCAGCAGGTTTTCTACAGTTTCTCCGTCGATTATGTAATTTTGAGGCATATTGAAATTAGTCTTTATTAGAAATCGAGCCGATTAATCAGTTGGTTTTAAACTAATAAAAGTTATGAATTGGACTAGTACCTTAATATTTAAACTGCACCCATAATATCTACGAGTGAAAAAGGTCATTTTTGAGAATAACTTGTAAGGCCATCCAGTCTTTCTTCCCTGATTTTCAGATTCAGTAGTCCTTGAAAATAAATTTATGCCGTAACTTTACGCTTCACCTTCTCAAAAGAGAGCATGATGACTATCCTTATGAGCTCATGCTTGTGATTGCATAGTCCACCAGTTCTTCTCGGGTTATCATGTGATCCAGTATCTATATTTTCTATTTTAGTGTAGGAAATCAACAATTGCTTGTGAAGTGCTTATTTCTTATCAGCGAATTTTCTCCTCAAAGAAACTTAATCGATTCAATTGAATAACCATTTCGTAGACTATAGATTTATCCAGCGAGATAGCTGCACCATTGAACGATGAAAAATTGCATTCTTTGATGTTCAGAGATTAAATTAAAATCCTCATATCCCTAAGATATAATTGTATCCGTTGTATCCATTTCTCAAAGGCCTTAATAGTATGGCTTTGAATTGTTATTCCGCGATTTTGATGAGCTTTCTCTGATATGAGTACCCGTGTAATCAACACTAACAACCGAATGCTTTTTGCATTCCATTTTACCCGTTCATTATGCCAATTATGCTTATATCTATATTCCTACGCATTTACTCCGCAAATATTCCTAAAAGGAAATAGCGAAGTGACGACATGAATATTTTCACCAGAAATTTTTTCCTTAATTTATTATTTCCTATCATAGCTGAAAAATGTCCACGATCTATAGTTTCCATCACAGTATTTTGCTGTCTCGGTGCAGGTATCTTTTCAACCGCAGGGCATTCATTATCAGGACAAATGTCTCACAGTTTTAATCTTCCGCTCCTACTTCGCACATAACTGGTTTCGCAAGCTCTATTGTAATGGTGATAGTGCCGCAACAGGTCCCAAATCTTTACTAACCTACGGCTAGTAGGCCAAATATTTGTTCATTTTGCTACCTTTTGTGGTTATTATGCTTTCGAAAATGAAGGCTTCATATTCTATGTCAAGAGTTTTGAATAATAAGATTGTTTGGGCTCATTATTATCTGATTAACTTTGCGTTCATTTAATATGCAATTCAGTGTTGACATACTTACTAAATAATAATTTTGTGATTCCACATATTGGTAAATTTGAATAAATTGCTATCCATAGGGACAGCTTTCAATTAGTTTTAGTTAGCTTGACGGAAGACAATCTTAGAACCTATAAAAAATAAACACCAACAAAAAATAGAGATAGATGGAATTGGAATTTTTGAATCAGTCGGTTTTCTGTAATCGGATAAAAAACGTGTCGTATCAATATTAAAAGCATTAATAATTAATTTGCCTCTCTCACTTGTTTTTTGCGTTTCAAATAAAATCGAAGCAGCCAGTGTTTAGTTTTAATTGCATTTGAACAGTATATTCCTTGTATCTTTTTAAAATAAAGTTTTTTTCACGAGAGGCTTTCTCTAAAATAATTTTTGGTGCTTCCCCTTCTTTGCTGTTTCTGGTGTTGTGTTCTATACTAATAGCTCTTGGCATTTCAACACTGTCGCCAACGTGATCGCAAGTTTTCGTTCTTTTATGGCCAAAAGCTAATGGCCGATAGTGGAAAATTAATTTTTTTTTATGATCCTTTTTTTTCCAGCAGGAAATTCATTGTCCTCATGCGTCAGCGAGAGCTAAGTATTCTATGTAATTTACGAGTTGAATTTACGATGCCCCACGGACGTCCTTGTTCGCCGTTAATACACGCAGATAAGGACAAATCACAGTTGTTAAAGAAATCAACCAATGGGAGTCGCTTGATCGTCATTTCGCGTAGGCTCGCCTCTGCGAAAAGGGCGCCCACCCTCCACAATGGGTCGCATGATTACTCTCGAGCCAGGGGGCGTGTCACAAGATGTATTGCTTTAGACGTCTTTAGTCTTATCAGGAGTCACTTTCAGCGCGAACGGCATGGGAAGAGCAGGAATAACGACATCGAGAGCCAAATGTGACTACGTGACGAACGCTCTTCAGTATTGCTAAGGCAATGTTTTCTTTTTGTGTTAACGCAATAAGCCAACTTGATACACTCAGTCATCTCATAGTGACAACCCAGAACATCAAAGAAGATCGGAACAGCCTCACATTCCTGATTAAATATGCCCTTGGAATGCTCTTTAATTTTATATTATTTTAAAAAATTTATTATTTTTGTATTTCATCTCATTTACTGTAGTCATACGATACTGACTTCATCTAAGACAGTTTTCCCACAAAATCTCTGGTGTTATGCACAAGGCGTCCTATCTCAACCTTGTGATTATTATCATTTTTTGTTTTCAAAATCTTTGAGATACCTAAGTTCATGGGCTATTTTAGACTTTGGAGATAGCAATTTTTTTGCCAGTTATATGACAATCTTCTTCGGTAAAAACAAGGTCAGTTTACTCTTCTATTAGCTGAGAGTGAGTAAGGTTATGTCCAGGGCTAGCTTCATGTGCCAAAACACGTGCTGTGTCTCATATGCCGAAACACGTGGGGTGGATATAAAGAACGATTCAGAGGCTTAGCATAGTATCGCCGGTTCGCATAATTCTCTGGAGGAAGTCAAACATCCTTCCGATATGAATGTTGCTGTTGGCAACATTTCTATCAAAATCTTTGTCACCGTAGGTTTTTCACACCGTACTGTATTCCTGCTGACCTAATCATATTCATTACGTGTTTTCGTCAGCATGGGCTTTTCATGTCTTGTAACATTCTTGCTTACCAAATTTTATTCATTACGTGTTGTCTGATTAGTTTGTTTGTTTTTGCAGCTAGATGGAAAGAAAAATGTCTTTATTCGGTCGAGGTTGAGGCAAAAAGTCCCCTCTTCCACCTAACCCCTAAAGATGGAGTATTTTGTGGGAAACTAAATGATGTATGTTGTTTCGTCGGAGTTTACTTTTAATCGCTTTTGTAAGAAAGGGAATTATTTAATGAAGTTATTTTTGTGTTGTTATCATTAAAACGCTGAGAACAAATAAAAACGTCCAAGAACAAAACTTAAATGAATGAATGAATGAATAATTTATAAATCAAATATAAATTAAGCTGTTTAGTTCAGTTCCTCTATTTTCAACTTTAAGAAGCAAAAGTAATGCAGATGAATTTGTTTTATGATTTCCAAAATTATTTGCTTTCATCGTTTCAATTTTGAAAATAGTATTAATTTATGTTTAATTTTTCACTGTGTCGTTGTTGGAAATTGATGATTTTTCTCTCTAATATGTTAAAAAATGTACATTGTTTTTGTCTTGAATGGGTATAGCCCGAGGCGGTCAATAAATTATTCATCCATCAAAGCATAAATTACGATAGAAAATATGGCATTGGTATTACGAGAAGGCTAATTCTTGTAAATGCGCATGCAGCTCAGCTTCTGGTTATTACGCAGCCATCATGCGCTCCCTTGTGTGTATATTCCATCAGTTAAGAGCTACAAAAGCAATTGCAGGGAACAGTAAACAACAATAGAAGTCTCTATTATGGACAGTAACGAAAATAACCCGAAGGAAAGAATCTTAATCGCGTACCATGGTGAAGTATGAAATGTGCATTATGTAAATATTTGTCGATGCGCAACCACGATGAGTTCCAGAAGGAGTTATTCGCATATCTTAAAGAGAAAGAATTGAGTCTTTGGTCCTAGTAACCATCCATTTAAAGTGACAGCCTTCTCTGCGTCAGCAAGCTGGGGTGTGAATAATTCATTGAATCAGGACTTGACGCGGGTGCTTATGAGTACGTCTTCTCTGACGTCTTCGTGGCATTACTTCGGTCGCCGACGTCAGTTCCTTTGCTTCATATAAAATAACTTACGTCCGATACAAAACGTCGACATATTGTTATCGGAGGAGGGCTTAAATTCGCGCTTTGTCGGCATCTTTCGAAGCTCCGGAGCTGTTGCTGCGCGACAAGGAGAAAATGTGAGGAAGAGAAGTAATTTTGGAATTGCATTTTGTTTCGTTTGTTATTTCTAATGCCTTGTAGATATCTTGGAAGGTGACTTTGGATTAACTAATTTAGAATGGATGAGCTTGTTCCACCCATAGATAAACTGCTTTTAAAAAATCGATCTAATGATGGGATTTTTTTTCAAAAATATCCTTTTCTTTGCGTACCTACATCATAATTTGATCTGGTGATAATAAAACCTAAAGTCTTAGAGAACACCTCATCATCATTGGCCACCAAAGAAAGAATGCTTTAACGCAGCTCTCAACCCAGCTCTCCTATTTGCTAACTTTTTTATGCTAACGAATTTGTTCTCATTTAGATCCTAAATTACTTATCCAATGTAGCTCGTATATGTGTGTTTGCCTTCCTTAAAACCCACTCATTTCTTGTTCGGTTGACCATTTTTTTCTTTATCTTACTTCGATTAGCACCTATTTTGGCATGCATTCACTCTAAAATAACTATTTTCATGAATTTTCTTACTTCTGACGTACCTACCTATTCCAGTAGTACTAATCAGTAGAGGATACAGAAAACACTCAAGGGGGAGGGGCGCAAAATATATCTTGAGCTGCCTTTACTTTTATCGTAATGAAAAATACGTGCAATAGGCGTGCAAATTTTAAGAAAGTTTTATTTAAACTGGTTGTTCACTTATACAAGATAGTGCCATTTTATGATATAAAAAAGTTACAATTCTTGTTCTGCAATTTTAGTCAATGGTGGCGGCCCGACAAGAGGCCTCTCGCCTCCCATATACATCCGCTAGTGGTACTCATATGGTGTAACGAATTTAATGATTGAATTTATTCCCATATTCAAGCTACATTTATTGCTTAAAATAGAAAAAAAGGAAATATTATTTGCATCAGATTTTTGACGTTTATATTTTCCACTAACTTGTCATGGAGTAATTCTGGCTGGACGCAAATATATTTATGAAGAAATCTATTGACGCGCTTGGGACGTATTGGAATCGAATTTTCTTCTATTTGTCCTAAGATTCTAATAATTTCTGTTTCAAATTAGAGTTATTAACTATTAGAATCGCTTTTGAATAAGCGCCATATCTTTCCATTGATTATTTATTCCTCTGCATCATTAATATCAGCATAGTATTAGTAGTACTTCACGGTTTATTTCCGAAAAATAATATGTTTGGCGAATAATATAGGTTTGTGCTCTAACCTATATTATATGGTTCTTGCGCGTTAAATTTGTATATTAGGGCCTTACACTAAGGAATAGTCTATGCCGAAAACTCGTCCGCCCAAGGCCCAAAACCTTGATAGCTCTGCCTCGTCTGCGAATGAATGAGGCAACGTTCTTGGTCATAAGTCTGTAGTAAGATATGAATCCGGTAGTCGGGTGAAGTTGTGTCTGGAGACGCTGAATTTATGTTGGCCAGGTGATTCCTTAAAAGCGGCATGAATGAAAAAAATTGGACTGCGAGATTTATCTTTTTTTATTTACGCCCTCGGCCTACATTTCACGATCGTCACGCTTTAGTAGGTTAGTTGATTTACCGCGATCCAGATATGACTGGTCCATGCTGATCTCGGCGATAGCCACAATCGCTTGCCGCCAAAAGTGATTTATCTGAAATTGAACCCTTGGTTCGGAGCTACTCTATCTCGTCTCCATTGACGTCCAATTATTTTATTGAGCTAAGGATCCCGCTCTATCGGAATTGCTATTTAGTTCGGCAAGATTGGGCTGATGTTAGTATCTAATTGCGTCACTCATCTGGAAAATCAGAGAGCTATTGTGAATGCTCACCCACACTTCACTCGTCTGACAGCTATTTCTTCGGATTCGGGTTTTTTTATTGCTTCACCAGAAACCTACCCGCTTAACATAACTTAGGGCGTTAAGTGAGGGCTTAAGGTTGGCGCTCAAAAACATGGGAGACATTTTGAAAGAAATCCATCCGTCAGGGAAGCTTTGGGGGAAGCTCTAAGCTTTCCAAGAGTGTTTATCAACTCCATCTTACCGCTACATTGGAGGATTAGTAGAATGGCTGATTCATTTCGAGTAAATTCGCACTCTTTTGTAACGCATCTTCATCATTTCCCGGCTAGATTTACCCTTAAGTCCGAATAGTTTGTACAAGGGTTGTGAATTAAGGATTTTAGTTGTTGCAAGGATTGTATTTCGACCGCTCAAATGCATTGTATACTGAACAGTGGTGCCTTCAATTGTAGCAACATTAATCCCCTTAGCAATTGAGCAAATAATTTTTGATTATCACTCAACATTTTTGCTATAATTTGTGCTATATTAGCTCTTATTCCGAAGATATATTAATATCTTTGTTTTAGTGAAGAATTATACTATAATGTCAAATTTATGATCATTTAAAATGTAATATCCAGTATTGTAAATAGCGGTTAATGGTATTCACTATTTAGCATTTCTATAATTTAATTTAGCTCTCCGCTCTATTTTCTAAGGAAATACTCGTTTTGTATTTACATTTTTTTAATCTCACATTTTTCATAATGTCACGTACCATTTCTCCAATATACCTCATAGGAAGCCTTAATTACTGTTAGCCTTAAAAATCTGGTCTGTTATTGCTGATCAGTGTATATTTAACTGATTGAAAATTAGTGCATATTATATTTAATGGCTTACAGGTAGTTGAACATTTTTGAAGTTTCACGGTCATGCAGGGTGGAGTAATATATCTATAATAGTTAAGTCTACCTAATCTAATTCGTTGTCTCGGGAGTGACTTTGTGGAATCGATATATAGCATAATGAAAAGTAAAATTTTATAGTTTCACATAAATTCTTTAATGCACATCCTAAGCTTCGACGTGGCACTTCATCATCTGGTGACCTGATGATGACGTATCACGTCGAAACCTTGGTCTCCCTTCAGTAAATGTGTGTATAATTACAAACTTTTACTCTTAATTATCTACTCATCAGTTAATTGGAAAATTATGTTTTTATAATGTAATAAATGGACTTATAATTATTATTAATTGTGATAAATATACTTGTGCTTTTTATAGTATAAACTTAGGTTTGGAACATTTATAAGCAAGAAACTCCCTGAAAATAGCCTGTTTTGTTTGTGTTTTTCTGATTTCCGAGATCGCCATAAGAAATAGGAATTCCATGTATTGCTCAACGACAAAGTATTTGTTTGATAATAGGCTCTGATTTTGTGCCCAATTTTCATCGTCGTCAAAAGTTTTCCATGTGGAAAAAAATCGCATTCAATATCATTACATCACGACGCAGTGTATAAAGGTTGATCTGGGCACGAAAGATCGCGGCCGTCAAACCAAGCGGACTGTTAATGATAAAGCGAGATCAGTCGGGAGGTCAGCACTTCTCCGGAGAGCCCATAATATCTATATCAGTGGAGTGATTGGCTGCTGGGCTGGGGGGGGGGGTGTTGTTAGGTCTCGAGATTCGCTGAGTTGTTCTTTATCCTTCCCTCGCGTCCACTCCTGTCACGTCAGATGGGATGAGAAACAAATGCTGTTGGGGCAATAAAGATGCCTAGCGAGGAAGATACCAAACCTTAAGGATAGAGTGAATATGTAAGTTTACATATCGGCTCTGCTAGTACCTTTTGAAACCATGCGCTCATCTGGGAGTGTTGACTCAATTACAACTTTTGCGAAATTTGTACATTTTTAATGATCTTGCGCGATCGGAAATAACTGTTTAAAGCCATGTTAATGTCTGTATTAATAATAATCTGTACTATTTGTAATAAGTTTTTGCTAAAGCGTAAAAATAAATATACATTTAATTTTCTATAACAAAGCAATTCTTTTAATTTTTGTCACTTTTTGCGGTGCTTTACGGGATCGGAAGATGACGCCCGATTTTATTAATTCTTTTTTTGTTCTTCTTGTACCAACGTATCATATCATAACGGCTCGAATTTTGTAACTTGAATTTCTTCCCACCACCATAGTGTCGAGTCTACCATCCGCGTAAAAGACTGGGAAAATGATCTCGACTCGTAGGTGTGAGAAATTTTTATTGGAAGAATAATGCAAGAAGATTCAGTCATGTCTCTAATCTGAATATTCTCTGAATTCTTCAATTAGATATTTTTTGGAGCAGTTCAGAGAGGTGAGATGGAATTTTGTGTTGCTTGTTGTGCATTAGGTACTTCATAAATACGGATTAAAAGAGCATCGTCGAGGCAAGTTGGTTTAAATTGTATTCAGCTCTTCGAAATTTTTGTATTATAATATTAAAAATCTATTTCAAGCTATTTTCACCCGATGGATCTGAAGGGTAACGGTTAAATTAATTTATGTTTGAAAATTTTCTGTGCTTGATTAATTTTTTAGGACCATTCTGTAGGGAAGAAGAGAGCAATATATTTCCTTCGTTATTTACATATTTTCAATTGGAATTTATGTGACAAAATAACGGGGCTATACCAATTGTAGAGATTAAGTCTTTGATGAGCGGATACCTTTTTGTTGTATGAAAGAATATAAAAACTCGCCTCAAAACACTTTGTACTTGGAGAGAGAGCTAATAGATGGCATGACAACCGTGGATTCAATCTATTACTCCTTATAAACTGTGCTATACTTAAAAAATCTTGGAATGGCGATCATGGAAGTATAAAATTTCCCGATTTTGCTTCCGGAATTTAGTTTGCAAATTGGCACGTGCAAATTTGGGAAAAGAGAAGCACAATTTGCAGATCTTTCATCGACTGTAATATCCACGAATATTACAAAAGAGGATCCTAAGTTGGCTTCTGAATGAGTTGTCAACCACCGCGCATTTAATTGGGTTTGCAAAACTCGCCACTCGCGTCGCTGACGGGCAAATTGATTCGAGTTTCACTGGGAAGTAGCGTATGATTAGCGGTTTCAACCGAAATTTATGTACATGATGATGTGATCTATCAAATGCATAAAGGCTCAATGGTATTCCTTGAAATGACTAAAATTATGCTGCAAAATATTGCATGAAATTGGATCGAATTGTACTCGTCACCGCGCCGCAGACATTTTTGAAAACCTATTAAAATGCGACCGGAGGGGCAACAGAAATCTACCTTCTATGGGATGAAATAGGGTCTCGTCTATGCAGTCCCCTAGGTTAGATCAAATTTTTGCACCTTCCCAACGAAAGTGTCCGGAGAGAAGTGGTGCTCTTTCCCTTGGGTGAAGGCGGGGCACCCGGTCCCCCCCCCCCCCCCCCCCCGTATTCAGCCCCGCCTTCGCATTTGGGTCGCTTCGACGACGGCGGGCCACGCTGCTATATACCTGTGTCTCGGTCGATCGAGCGATAAGAGCTTTCACACACTGTGCGTTGACGTGGCGCAAGCTCCTGTTTTGCAGCTCATGGGTCCACTTGCGAATTCGTCCGGTTCAATTCAGCGCATTCCATTTGGTCTCCCTTGACGAGTGGAGTAGGTAGTAGGTAACTTGACGTGAGATTCATCTCATCAATGTTAACCTCGAAAATAACGGTTTGAATGGAAGCGGCTGACATAAAAATCTGTTTTATTGGAAGATTAGAATTTCCGATATGGATAATTCTTTGAACAAGAATATTTAACTGCAGTGATTTAAACTTATTCATATGAATGGTAAATGCTGGTAGCGAGTAAAAACAATGGGAATCGCCAAGGATAGTACAAACCTTGAAAACGCTGTTGTTCCCTTGACATTAAACACTTTTTCCAGCTTTTAGATTTAGTTATTTGGGAAATTCGCGGCATTTTTTCTGTCAAAAGCTCTTATTTAAATAATACATTTTGTATTCAACGGTGTTCGGCGAGATGTTGTGGAACATAATGATACAATGATAAATGAAGAGCAAACTTAGTGCATGTCCACAGTAATTTTATTTGGTACGACGCGTTTCAGCGACCTTACTTCTAGGCTATCCTCAGGTACAAAAAAAAAAAGTTTTTTTTTTAAATCTGATGATAGCGAAGTAAAGTCGCTGAAACGCGTCGTACCAAATAAAATTACTGTGGACATGCACTAAGTTTGCTCTTCATTTATCATTAGTACATTTTGTGACTCTTAGTGTGACTTATTATTCCCAATACATTTCATAGTAATCCTAAGCGTAACAGGTCGTTCTGAGGATGATTTGGCGGTCATTATTTTGCTTTTTACCTTCCAAGTGTGTCGACTTTGTGCCAAAACGCTTTTAAAATGACATGCGCGAAATTATTTTTTGATTTGCACAGTGGCGTACCTTTTCATATGTGATTTTAGCGATATAGATTTTTCATTTACTCTACGTTATTATTCTTCGGAGGTACGAATTTCAGGTGAGGCCATTTTTTCATGCCAATATTATTGGAGTGTCAAATTTTTGCTGCAAAAAGTCACATGAAAAATTCATACAAGGTGACCCGGACGCCCTAGCTGACAGCGAACTGGTGCCATGAAATACCGCTGCCCTTACCTTTAAGTGAAGTTGAAGAATGTGAACAAAAGATTAACTGGGTGAAAGTGTGTTCAACGGAGATGTGGTGATCCATCTTAAGAACCATTGGAGACTGAGTTTTAAGATTGGCTTTCGAAGAAAAGAGTAATTAAGAGGACGGGTTTGCAAATTTTTTCCTGGAATATATTACCAAGGTGGGACAAAATTGAATTTTTTTGCTTGCCATTAGTGTTTCGTTGACTGTGCTCCAATTTTCAAATGGATCTCTAAAAATTCTTAGTTAAGACCCAAACAATTAAGTGAGCGATTGAAAAATTATCGCTGTGAAAAATAGCATGCGGTAAATTCACCTTTTTTAATGCATAATTTTGACCTGGCGATAATGAATTGATAGTCGGAAATGGAAATAGGTTGTTTTTCATTATTTTCCAATTTTTATTTAATATTTTCATTGATGTTGAAGTTCTTGAGACATGGATAGGTATAGCTGTGTATGTGCGAAGATAGGAAATTCAAATGCAAATTTAAATTTGAATAAAAAATGTCCGACACCCGTTTTTCGATACTCTTAGCCAATCTTCAGTGGTTCGGAGAACATATACTACTCTTCAGAACAGAAACCTTCACTTTTAGCCTATCCCTAGGCTAAAAGTGAAGGTTCAATTCGCGCCTGGCGGCTGCATCATGACGTCACGTCACATAGTAGTCGCGTGTATTGGAAGGGTGTTGACTTGATCTATGCAGACGTCAGCGGTCAGGTGGAGAAAGTATCTCTAGGGTTCGCTACTGATGGTGATAGGAGAATTCTCCGAGTTCTGTGATTAATGTCTTCTAATGTGTGTGGTGCAAGTTTTTTGACTGCGTGCAATAGGTTGATGTCTTTGGTTCCTTATTCATTATTCAATGGTTAAAGGTGTTTTAATTAATAATATATTTAATTCTGTGCTCCACCAATGATTTAAAAAAAAACTGAAGTAACCAATGTAGTGTTGACTTTGTGGAATTTGCTCTCATCCAGACTAAAAATATTGCTGAAATCCACGCTTTTTTATCCTAAAAAACTTTTGTCTACACGGTTGCTAGGGCCACAATCCCAATGGCGGTAAAACAGTTTAAATCTGAGTTAGTTTGAAATGAAAAGTTTGTATTTAAGCGGAGTTTTTTACGTTATGAATCTAAAATGGAGTAGTTCACTTGCCATATTTCACTTATGAAGCAGAATATTTAAATGAATAAATTCATTCAAACAAATTTTAAATGAAATTATTTTCAGAGTAATACACCTTAATAGAAAAAATTATGTGCCAGACATATTACTACCTCCGGTTTTTGGATGTTACAATTTAACAGGATTACTTTATCTCAGCGTGCTCTCGGTTTTCAAAATATTCAATAACTTCTTCTGATATTTTGAATTGAACAGGATGTAATTCTAAGCCCTCTGTTTAAATTTATAATTCGTTAACCTAATGACGACTTTATATAGTAATCCATATTTTTTATTCTTTTAAATCATAAGGAAGTATTTTAATTTCCATTTTCGGCGAGTAACTTCTTGCAAAAATCCACGTTGCACCGTCACAACGTTGTTGAGACCCGATTCCTTATTGGATTAATGTCCATACGCCGTATTACCTCGTCTCTCTCTTCTCAAAGAATTAATTGGAAAACATTCAGTGGTTTTATTTTATTGGTTGTGCGGGAGTTGGATTGATATCGCAAATTTCTTCACAATGGACTGGATAAACCAGATCAACGACAGGAATATTATTCACGTTGGTAATTCTGGTTCAACTCCGTCTGGGGTGATCGCATTCCTTCCAACGAAGTTTCAAAGAGGGAGGTTTCTAGGGTTGCTGGAGGGCGGTGAGGGAGGCAAACAAGATATGATAGCCTTTGGTTCGGTACCCTCGCATTTGGAAACATTGGGGAACGATAAGGTTTTATTTTTCCGTGACTCATTACGAAGCGTCCTTGTGAATGGTGGATAGTTGGCGATGGGTGGCTGCATTTTGGTGAATGACTTCGCATTTATTATGGGATACGCTGAGGTTATCATTACGCCGATTGGGTGAAACAGAAGGTTGGAAACAAGTGAAGCGTGGTAGGCCAGCATATTCAAGGGCGCTGGTTAAATGAGATGTGTGCGGTTTACAAAATCGCTGGGGACGAGTTTAAAGCTGAAAATCTCAAGGGCGTATTCCTGGTGAGAAGTAGGTGTCTAGCAGTTGTTCATTTCCTATATCATTGATATATTAGTAGGTATCGGTTAAAATATTTTGCAGGCGATGGAATTTAATTTGCATGGAACAACTATGCATAATCTCGTTGTTATTTATCAACCGAATTTTGGACTAGGCACTTCTTTCTTGCAATTAAGTTAATGAACACGTACATATATCCAAGCGTTGGATGGGAAACAATCCACCCAGACGGGATTCGTGCCCGCAACACCTGGATTACCAGACGAGAACTTAATCTAGTTTACACCGAGATTTGGGATGGTAGTTTCCAAGGGTACCGAGATCCGTAGAAGAAGGAATGAAATGGATATTATATTTACGATGGTAATTTCCGTGTTATCGATGACACCAAACGCTTGGATACCACTACTTGCAGTAAATTAACGGTAAAAGTCAAGTGGAAGAATATATAAGGACGATTTTCTCTGAATTTTTCGGAAGAGATGATTGTATTTCAATGTGTGACTATATTCTGTGTGAGGTACCAACAATAATTAAATACTTCTAGCTATTAAAAAAAATTATTGTAATTAGTTGTCATTGTTTTTAGTATTTTACTCAAAAGTGATTGTTTCATCAGTGGCTTGAGGGGGGTATGGGTATGACCTCTGACGACTTTTCTGCCTGTATCTTTAATAATAGTCTTATTTTTGAACAAATATTCTTTCATATTGTTAGATTTTACTTTAACTTTATGTGTAAAATAATTTTGAATACCTCATCATCAGCAGTCCACAATCTGGAGGGTGATTTGACGTTGCTCTCCACTAAATTTTTCTACCTGGAAATCCTTTAACGCATATAAAAATCCTCCGATTTAAATAGTCATTAGGTCTCGTAGATGGCCAATTAATCGCGGAGAAGTTCAAGGGAAAATGGTTTGCCTTTGAAGGTATCACGTCCGTTTTCTAGATCACTGCCACGAGAGCCCAGCCTCTCTCTCTCTCTCTCTCTCTCTCTCACTGATTTAAAGAGGGGACAAACATGCAATTAGCGGGCTCTGCTGGATTCTCTGCGGCCGAGTGTTCGGGAGGAGATGACTCCAGTGGCTGACATTTAGCGCGGTGGGAGCGACTAGTTGAGTCAAGACGGCTTCATTAGCCATGGGAAATGCTTGAGACGCAGTTTATAAGGCTTCCTTAGGAATCCCATGGCCAAATTGGAAATAATTAATTAATTCTCTCTAGCCACGGGAGCTTTGCTGCTCAATGAGGTATCAGAAGAGTTTCATCATCAACCTCAATAGTCATCAATCCTAACATAAGTGTGACGCAGCTCTCCAATACGCGCTCCTATCCGCTAGCCTTTTCATAGTTACGTATTTATTTTCATTCAAATCTTTATAGCACGTCCTATGTACCTCACTCGCGGCGGTGCCTTGCCCTTCTTCCCTTCCACCTATTCTTCCACCTATCCTTCGACAATTATTTTTATCGGACCATCAAGCATCAGAATATGGCCAATTCCTCTCCTTTAGGTTTTTAGGAGACTTTTCTCTCACTCTTCTAAGCTTTTCCTCATTACTTACTGGGTTGATTCATTTTATCTTCATCATTAGAGGAGTTTGTTTGGTCGGATTCACGCATCATTATTTGGCCTTTTGCATGCCCTAGTAATTTGTTTAGTTGGTATCAAGTTCAGTTTGTTGATTCTACACTTCTGAATGCTTTCCTCCTTATCTATTGGCCAATTAAGGGATCATTTTTTCAGACTATAAAATTCAGCCATAGGACCAAAAATTTTGCAAAAAGCAATAAAACCTGCTTTAAATTCTTATATACCATGAGGTATTAGAAGTTTGGGAGGAGAAGAGTTTTCAATCCAAATTTCTAGTTTTTTTTTTACTTTTAACTTGATCTCCATAATAATTCAATGGATAAAATATAATGTCTGCACGATGAAGACATTTTAAATTCTTGGTGGCCATCAATTATTTTTTTTATTTCATTCGGTCGGGAATTTCAGCTCACTAACCTGTTATTGAACGTGCATGCGGTTTTCAAGTATGTGATTTTTTCGACAACCTTCATGTGGGAGTTACATAAATTGGGCGGGCCGGACCTACATGGGCCAGAAACCATTTCCCAGTTTAGTGGAGGAGTTATATCGAGAATTCATTATTTGGGACAGTTTTCATGCGCAACCCAAGGGAATGTTATCTCTTAATATCCGCGTTGCCGTTGGTCACGTGAACACAATGAAATTATTTCAGAAAATCAACACTGAGAATTGTCACAGTTTTAATAGGGTGGTTTCCTATTATTTTTTTATTGCCTAAGTCGAAAGATTATTACTCCTTGAGTACGCATTTCACGCTTTTAGATTTTTAAATGACGATATCTATTTTTCACAATTAAATGAAAGGTGAAAATTTTCAAGCGCGCGAAAACGCGACGGCTAAATATGAATGCTGGGAAAAGTCCGTGTGACGTCATTCTGATTCCCGCTGCCGCAAAGTGAGGTGAACTTGGGGCGAGGATATGTGCGCCGCTGTGATGCAGGATGCTAGCAAATAGCAGAGTACCCTGCTATAAGGTAGTGCTTGGCTTAAATAAGGATTATTAATGCCTTATCAAACGAAGAAAACTTTTCGACCATAGGCAGTTTTAATAGGTGATTAATAAGAGATGTTTCCCTGAGCTCTGTGCCTCATGCATGCATTGGTAATCTCAGACAATCTAAAACTCCTATTTGCTCGTATATAAACTAGGTCCCTGTGACGTCACGTGGAGTGGCATCGCATGGGCGCCAATCCGGCCTTTTTCAAATGAGGTTAAAATTGACCATTGCCATTCGTCTAAACTGGGATTTCTAAAATCCAATAATTTGTATATTATGAATACACTAATGGTGGGTAACGAATCACAATCAATGCCTTTCGTTTTCTTTGATGAAGGACTCTAACCTATTGTTCATCCCTAATTAAGCATACGGTTCATTGGAAATGATACGCTGCCATAAGTAGACCAGTTATAGCTGTAAGTGGTGGTTTTGATTGTTAACGCATTTTGAGGAAGCACCTCCTGTTGTAGTTCTTCGGTCATTTACCGTCAGGTATTATTATTAATGGTGGGATTTTTGTATTTTTTTTTCACTGGGAACTAAATTTTGCAATCAATGCACTGGTAGTGTGATTTAATTATAAAGCGTGAACGCTGTTACCTACTCAATGCCAAAGAATTTATCCATTGCTCGTGGACTACTTTCACTTGGTGAACTACAAAAATGACCTGCTGATAATTAGAGTGTAGAGTTACTTAGAATACATTAGCTTATCGTAACTGATTTCAGATTGTTAGAGTAGAGCACTCGATGAAATTATGAAAAATGTGAATGAAAATATTAGAAAAATGGCAATGTTGGTTTAAAGAATCTGTCTTATTGCGTTGTGGTTTTCTTGATACCTTGAAACATTTTGAGATATCTGATTTACCTCACTAATATACCCACCACTTGTGAATGGTAATTATCTGCTAAAAATTCTATCATTGTCGCAAGCAAGAAAAATCAAAATGAACTACGGGGCTGAAAGTGAACCTTTAAAAAATGCGTAATGCATTATTCAAACCCAATCATTTCTAGGATTAGGTGACGGCCTCATACGCATTCCCCAGATTTGTATAAATCGTGCTGATTTTGATATTTTCTAAATACTGCAATTGCTATGGAGGAATAAAATATAATTTAAATAAGGTATGGTTAAAATTTTATCGTTGAAAACTGTCTGGAATGGAGAATTTTTTTCATTCTTTCGACCACAGATCTGATGATTTAAACTGAAGGTGATAACGATTCAAAATGAAATTGAGTATCATGTTTTTCCCGGATCAAGGCCGTAGCCAGGGGGGGGATTAAGGGGAATTTATCCCCCCCTGAAATGAAAAAAATTAAATAGATACTTTATGCTCGCTTGGTGCTCACACGACGATATTATATAGCGGCGCAGGGACATCTAGTAGTCCAATGCGACTTAAGTCAATAATTACCTAAGTGAATTTGTAGGTGCAGTGTGTGTAGTTGTAGTGCAGTGTGTGAAATAATAGCGCTGTGAATTAGAAGAGAGGTGAGTGACTTATGAGCCTCCTGAGGGACCGCAGACTTGACATCGACACCGAGGAGTTAATTCATTTGTTCGCTGCAAAGGAAGCTAGAAGGCTAAATTCAATTTTATAATAATGTTTTTATACGTTCGTTCCTTTAAGGGTTTATAATAAATATGTATATTTAACCGTAGACGATATTTTATTTATCTTATAAAAATAATTTTATGTTTTTCTACTATTCCATAAACCCCCCCCCCCGAAAATATTTTCTGGCTACGGCCTTGTTCCGGATAGGTAGCTCATGGTATAAGAGAGGTCAATCTGGCTGTGCATTGAGAATCCGGTGACCATTTTGGGAATGAAAATTTTAATGAAATCATTTTAGTACTTTGATGTAAAAATGGTAAAAAGAGTCTTGTGGCTGCATAGTATACAGCCGGGCTAATAGAATATCATCCATGCTGAGAGGGTGACGATTGAATCGTCTTCCTCGTGTTGCGAAACTGTCTCGCGGGCATAATTCCCCTTATGAAGATCCGCTTATCTTCCTCTCCCTCGGCGATTAACGGGGCTCGCCTGGGATTTATGTCTTCAGTTGACGAACTCGTTTTATCTCCCTACGATAGCGCCCTCCACAGCCGAGTGGCGCGATATGAGTCTCTCCCCTCTCGACGTGGGTCGCAGGGAGTGGGAGGCAGTTCCTCTGTGGCGCGCAGTGGAAGGCGGAGACGTCAAGGGGGCAGAGAAAGAGGCAGCCACCAGGAGGGCGATGGCGTAAATAAACGGCTTGTTATAAAAGGCTCGGTGCTTCTGCTGACTCGGCGGAATGCATGGGCGTCCTCGCGCAATACCCAAGAACTCGCACCAGAGTTGAGAACGATGCATGTTCACCGATGTGGAATCGCTTACGGGCCCGCACGTTGCCTCCGAATAAAATACGATATTCCGAGTGAATATTTTTCAACGTAATAGCTCCACTTATCGGCCCGTATCGTCGTCGTACACTTGTAGGGGTATCCGTTGAGGTTCGTTTTGAGTGCTGAGATAAGAATTTCGTTCAAGAAATACGCTGAATCAAAGCTAGAAAAAGTAAGCTACGACACTTAATATTTAAGTGATAGCCAATTTACTTTGCACGTTCAGAATATATTGTTTTCCATCAGCCTAAATTACCTTCCTTGCCGGTAAAATTTAAGTTATATATTCAACCAATGGTAGAGACGGAAAAGTAATGACTCATAATATTGAAGGACTTGATATTTATACTTTTTGGCCTTCTGTACAAATTTTAGGCCTTAATACCGCGGAATTATTCAGCAGTACTGGCAGATATTAAAAGATTTTAGTGGTCAGAAATGAGGAATCTAAAATGCCGAGGTTCTTCCGACTTGAGACGTCTGAAGTTCATTGCTCCGTGGCAGTTGCGAAACCGTACTGCATAACTATAGAGGATGAGTAGACAGTTTGGCGGCACTATTGTTGTCAGACCTATCCCAACACTGTTTTGTTTTCATAATTGGATCAGAATCTACCTAAAATATTTTACTAATTTAAAATTTTGAAAAGGGGATGGTTAGTTCTTAAAATTAGTGCACCTGTAACATAGAGGAATCGTTATCGATTTAGTACTTAAAGACTTAAACTCCAAGACATTAATCATCGTTACGATATTTATTCAGAGTTTTACGGAATTGTAGAAACAAATTTTGAAAATTATCGAACGAAGTTTCATCGTATGCTACCTATTTATTTTAACGACAGTTATCAATTTTATACCAAGAAATCAAGAGGCATGCGATTAACGATATAATTTGCGTAGGACTATGTCATACAAATAAACCCCCATGGGTCGTTTAGATGCAATGTGGAGGAGATGCTTTGGCTTAATGGATTATGGCTGAACTTACTACCTGTAAGTGAGTTACTAATTGCCATAATTTTTGAAGTAATGGTAACTACACTTATTGACCAATTTTTTCTATCATTATATTTAGGAAGACATTTGAGCTTACAGATCAATTGGCACATAAACATAGTGTACTGCCATTCACATCACCCATGCATGGAAATTTTTTCACTGTGAATGCGACTTCCGTTTTTCATATGTCCCCAATGAAGTCGCATTTCCGTTACCTAGCAGTTCTGCTGAAGAAGCAAGTCTGGTAATTTAGCGCCGTAAGACTAAGATGATTCGCTCTCTTCGGAGTGTCTTCCTTTGCGTGACTCTGTCGCGAATAAAAATACAGAGCAAATTCACCCTTGCAAATGTTTTTTTTGTAATTTCAGAAAGAAATAATTCCTGCCAGCTTAACATTTTCAGGGCGTGGTTAGCATTAGTCTCATCTTTAAGACTTTTCATTTAAACCTTTACGCCTAAAATACATACACATATGATTATACAAGTTGTAATATCTGTAAAAGCTTGTATTTTGCTGAGGCTAAAGGATAAAAACATTCCCTAGGCGTATTTAATTTGATAAATTAAAAAAATATTTTTGTGTGTTTTTTAAATAATTATAACATTAATTATCGGTATGTGATAACTATGACTTCTGTTCAAATTATGAATATGCGGTATTTTTCAATTTAATGCAATATAGCATCTGATTGTGCTGCATTATGGGATGAAACTTGAGTAATGTAGCAAAATTTTTAATATGTAAGGGGATAGCAGCGATCCTCTATGCCCCAATTTTTTACATGTGCATGTGCAGAGATCTGACAGAGAACGCCCTCAGGAGGGGAAAAAACAAACTAAAAGTAATACATGAGAGGGGATTGGGTAGGCTAACTGTTACTTTGAAGTCACAATGGTATACAGAGGCCAAGAAATGGAAAAAAATAACAAAAAGTGCATAAATGCAGTATGTTACCTAAAAGTCACCCTGGGGCATAGAGGGTCAATACGTTTTAGGGGACTGTTCCTTTCTCCAGGTGGTATCGTGCGTGATAGCTTTTGTTCTTTGGTATCTAAAGTCCCCGCTCGCATTTGGACCCAGAGCTTTATAATGACTACCTTAACGCTCTATCAGCTGCCAGCAATATTCGTCCCTTTTCTTTAGACAAGGAAAGGTCCGTTTTTTCTCTCACTGTGAAAAATCTATTTGCTTATGATTAGTATGGCATAAGATGAATGAGGTCAAGAGTAATAAATAAAAGAGAAACGTTAGTTGAGGTGGTAGCCAAATAAGCCTCCCTTTAAGGCCCACACTCAATATTTTTTAATGACCTTTCCGTCCATACCTCTTTCCTCTCCTCCTTAGAATACCCCCTGAGATGTGTGCAATAGCCTCACTGACAACGAAGACTATGTTATATATATAGAACCTAATTTAGTACATTTCTGGGAGTTGATAGTGTCATTGAACGGGTGGAACCTTAAGGACCTCCCAATATGAGAAAACGACGGGGAAATGCATGATAATTTATCGGTAGCAGGGGCGCAGCCAGGAATTAAGGCTAGGGGGTGTTTTAGGCGCAACTAATACTTACGGGTGTGGGGGTATTGCATACCAAACAGGGTAAGCAGGAGTTGCGGGGGCCCTCTTACAGAAAAAAATTAAGAGAAATGGTTCAAAATGGCGAGTTTGACGGCTTCCTGAGGGATGTTTGATTAATCCTAACACTATTCTATAAGTAATACTGATCCAAAAAAGTAAAATGGATTAAACTTAAAAATTTCTCTGAGCTCTTGGGGGGGTTTTATCCCCCAAAACCCCCCTCACTGCGCCACTGATCGGTACACCCTAAAAATATCCATATAATCACGAGGCGGAAAGCTACAATGAACAATTAAGGAGTGAAAATTCCTCTGGTTCTCATCGATGCCGTTAAAATCGGATTGCAAATGATTTTCTCCTGTGGAATTCGCTCACATTTTCCGCTCTTGAGAGTGACTTCTCGAGGTAGTGTGCGTTTAATTCCCACGCAATACTACAGGATAGCCACAGTTCCTTGGTTCCATTTTTTATTTACAGTCGGAGGAAGGATGTTTCACCAATTGCTTCGTTCACCCATGACTAGTCCGAGAAAGTGCGTGAGTAGATTTGCGAGCGATCTCACCCCTGATCGTCATCCGGATCTGTCCGACCCCCCAGGAAACCACCTCCGCGAAAAAGAGAGAGGGGTTGGATTTAGCAGCCGTGTTAGGAGGAGATAAGGAGGCGTATTACGACAAGGCAGCAGACGTGTCTGAATAATTGCTTACGACACAGGGACGAAGGTACGTGGCGGAGTCTCAGACTCTGGGTGGCAAGGAAGAAGGATGAATTGCAAAAGTGTATCACGCGATTCGCAGCCACCGTTCTCCGCCCTACGTCTGACGAAGTGCACCGTACCACAAATCTATCTCTTTTCCGTCGCCCTCTTTCTTGATTTTTATACAATTCAATTTTTCCCTCCTGTGTCCTTGATTTTTTCTGAGATTGCAACTCCACGACCCCTGTCAGTTGATGCCTACGGTTGGATTTTTATTTTACATGACGTTGGAAATAAGTGTTTTTAGGATCATTTTATTTTTTATAAACAATGATTTTGTGCACGCATGTAAAGAAAATTATTTTAATTAATTATTTGCAAATATGTAATATTTTTAGTGCTGTTAAAGAAAAAAATCACGTAAAATTTTTTGATGTGTAAAATACAATTGTTCGGTAACAATAAGCTGTGCCAGATGCTACACGCAAACATGTTTGATACTACACCTACGAAAGCTATATAACACAACAACTTAATTATATATAATATATTAATAATTAATCATTACATTCCTACTACGGTCCCGAAATATTGACTCACGATTACATGAAGCAAATCCTGTAGCTAAGTTATCTTAGACAACATTGCCCACTTCGAAAGCCTTAGATCTCACTAAGCCTATTACTTGTCCTTGCTAGTCATTTCTGCGTTATTCTGTTGCCTTTGTCAAGTTAAAAGTTTTTCTTTTTCTCACCATCAAGCAATTTTTCTCTAAAGATTCTTAGGGATAAATGGCAGTGTAGCTGTAGTAGTATAAATAGGGAAAATTTGAGGCTATATTAGCAAAATAATTAGAATGGATCTATTCGTATCCTGTTGAGTGTTGCTTTTGCGGAACGCATGTTTTTTTCGACAGTATTTATGATCTATTGCCGTAGGTATATGTTCAAAGGTCGCATAAGAAAATATTTACCGTTTTAATTTAAATGTTCTATGGTTGATTTTATGATTCCTCGAACAAGTTTTATAGATTTCCTTGCCTTGGGCACAACATTTTTATTATTATCGTCTATTTTGATAATTTTTATCGATTATCTCAGTGTACAGATCCTACTCGGAAGTGACAGCATTGTCCATATTGCGGTGATTTCCGGATCTAAAGTTGGTCTGAAGGTAGAGGTAGCGCCTGGTTGTTGTGGGTGCTCCCATATCTTTATTTATTGGATTCCGCCCACCTGCGCCGTAAACTCCTGAGGTCGTCGAAGTAAGAGTAGCATTTTATATACGTACAAGAAATAATTTAAATTTGCCAGCATATAATTAACGTCTGATGGCTGTATGGGAAAAACACTAATAACATTAGTCTCAGGTTTTCTTAATTTTAGCAACAAAACTGTTTTATGGTAGTTTCGGTTTCCATTAAAGGAATTTCGTTTTCCACTAGAGGAATTTTAGTGGACATTTTTATTTATCCGCGCGGAAGTAGTAATTATATTTATTAGGAACACCGAACAATTCAGCGGAGGATAGTAATTCCTAACCAGCAGTAAGTGAAACCTTAGCCCCATAATCGGTGGCCTCGGTTGTGTCGAAATATAATCGTTTCTTTCTGAATCGATTGGGTACCAGTGTGCTGGATTCCTGATTATACAAATTTATGATCGGATGACGTCCTTATAGAGGATGCCCGTTTTACGAATAACACGTAAATTCCTTTTTACAGATTCAAAAAAGCATGAAATCTTTTTCAGGTGTAAATTTTTCCCTGATGGCTAGCCAGAGGAAGACAACAGAAATTTAATACTGCAGAGCAACGAGAGTTCTCGTATTTTCATCGACGTGGTTAAGGTTTATTGTCTCGACATTTAGTCCGTAATCGCTGTCAGGGTTGGCGATAAGGAACTTATTTTGGTCCTCGAAATGTCGAATCGCGTTGATGCAATAGACTTGTTGGAAAATCCATGAACTCTTCGACTGATGGATACGCTGGGAAAATCTTAAATCCATTAAGTCACTCTAATTTTTACTGATTTTTGCCAGCAAATGGTCAACATGTTCTCTATCGATGATATCCAGTTCTTTCTCAGAATATTTCTGAGGTTTTCTCTTAGAGACAAGAGAATTCAATTTCCTGTGTACATGTCTTTACTCGCGTCCGTTGAAGCTTAAAGAAATCGACTGCGACATTGTATATTGGTCAATGCATAATATTGTTTGCCAGCAAATGGTCAGCATATTCTCTATCGATGATTTCCAGTTCTTTCTCAGAATATTTCTGAGGTTTTCTCTTAGAGAGAAGAGAATTCAATTTCCTGTGTACATGTCTTTACTCGCGTCCGTTGAAGCTTAAAGAAATCGACTCCGACATTGTAATTCTGCCTGAGGTTCTAAAGGAACTCAGCTGGTTATGTTAATAAATAAAGAATAATTTTCAAAGGACTTGGGTTACCATTCATGTAGCTGGAGACCACCCTGAGGGCCTCCCCGTTGAGTTGAGAATCTAGTTCTCCTCGGGAGATGAAAGTGGAGCGAGTATAAATTTCGGAGCTAATGTGTTTACGTTTTCCGGGACCAATTATTCCATCTTCGTCATATGCGTCCAGATTTATGCTCCATTCCTGCTCTGCCACAGGTTTTTGGGCCGGAACGTTTTTTGTCCAAGCAAAATAGTTTGGTTGAAGCCCTTATTCATTGTCAAAGTCGAGACTTACCGAGATATTTAATTATGCTTACTGAGAGCGGAGTCAATGAATCAAATCTCATAAAAACGACTTTTAGAATTAACATCGCCGATTAGCGATTAGAGTTCACACAGTCAACCTGCTGAGAACATTTTAGGTTACCGTGCCTTTATGAGTTTGTTTTGTGTCCTCCTGGGCCACGCGTCTCACTTCCTTCTTCAGTAATCTATGGACGCTCACTCTATTGATAATTTTCTTCGCATCAGCTCTCAAAATTTGTAACTCATGTAGCGTTTAACACTGGCACAGTATAGAGTGCGTACACTTCATTACATGGATTTAATTTCCGGAAATTGTGATGCTTATTGAAGTCATAATATCGTTTCCGAGATTCTATAATCACTCAAGAACTGCGATGTTATTATAATAATTTATTGAATATGATGAAAGGTTTTTAATGTTCAAAATAAAAAGAGAATTCATTCCGTACAATTATTAACAGACAATTTAATAATTTTGACCTATCTAATTCAGTGAAAAGTTTTCAAATTCTGTGTTAGCAATAATAACGATTTAACGCAATGAAGTACCATATTATAATAAATCTTAGATATTGAAGTATTGATAAAAGACTCTCATTAACATTTGACATCCACATGATTTTGATCAATAAGATAAAATGCATATATACTTCCGTCAGCTATATGAAGCGTGATTTAGTAAGACTTTGGGAGATGATACTGGTATTGATCAAGGGCGCAGATAATAGACAGTGCGTTATGTACAGTTTGTGACGTTGTTTAGTGATATCGTAAAATATCACATAGTATCTAATCGTGAGAACAAAAGAGTGAGTTTTTTCAGCGTCAGCAGTTATGTCTTATTTATATACATTCTCAGATAGTGTGAATAAAAGCGCTATTCTCCTTTGCTGTTGCTGCATTTCCTCGATAAATATGAGATAAATCGAATACAATACTTCTTTTTCAAATGCTTACTTGTGGAGTTTAAAATTTCGTTCTGACAAGGTAGGTGTATTATATAAAAAGGAAGAATGACGATAGTAACTCTTGAATGACTGGGAGTCTTTTAATTAGAATAATAGAGGTCGCCTTATGAACAGGCACTGGTAACATATTAGGTCACTACCTACTATTTTTAGCATTTAGTTCCAAAAGGATTCCTTAGCCGTAGGGTAAAATTATTGTGAAAAAGGGTATTCCAAGTATGGCTGTAATAGTTAGATGTAAAAATATTCTAGTTTTGACATTTATCCTTGAGTTATCCTATTATTTTTTATTGCCAAAATCGAAAGATTATTAATCCTGGAGTACGCATTGCACGCTCTTAGATTTTTAAATGACGATATCTATTTTTCGTGATAAAATGAAAAGTGAACATTTTCAAGCACGTGAAAATGCGACGGCTAATTATGAATGCTGGGAAAAGCCCGGGTGACGTCATTCTGGTTCCGGCTGCCGCCGTGTGCGGCCACCTTGGTGCGATGCTATGAGCGCCGCTACGATGCATGCTGCTAGCAGTAGTAGAGTAACTAGCTAGCAGGTAGCGCTTGGCTTAAATGAGGACTATTAATACCCTATCAAACGAAGGAAAGTACTTCCGACCTTAGGAAATTTGAATAGGTGATTATTAAGAGATGCTTCCTTGACCTCTGTGCCCTATCCATGTATTGGTAATCTCAGACAATATCTACTCTATAGCATCTAGGTCCCTGTGACGCCACGTGGAGTGGCATCGCATTGGCGCCAATCTGGCCTTTTTCAAATGAAGTTAAAATTAACCATTAGCGTTCGTCTAAACTGCCATTACTAAAACCAAAGAATTTGTGTATTATGAATACAATAATCGTGGGTAGCGAATCGCAATCAATGCCTTTCGTTTTCTTTGATGAAGGAAACTACCATATTTCTTAAAATATCACTAAATATGGAAAAAATTATGTAATTTCTTTTAGTAATTCCTCCCATTATCTGAATAAAAATCTCTTTCTTCTTTTTGGCGTTGTAGCATTTTCCGTAGTTGTTATGACATGTCCCCATTAAAATTCTGATTATTGATTGTAATATAGATACACCTTATACTACTACTACGATTACGATTACTACAGTTACGTGCACTACGATTTTTCCTCTTTGCCTGCCTTTACTGCTCCCTGAGCTCTATTGCGTGAGGTGAGCTATGATAAGGACCAGCGACACCATGGTTTGTCTTTGTTTTCGCCAACCGAAACAAAAAACAATGATGAGACGGTAGAAGTTAGGTTTAGATAGGTGGGGCCAAGAGTTTTTTTTTAGAGGGTAAATTCCTTCTCCTAATTTATCTGGGAGAGGGAATATTTTTCATTTGAGGCTGTCCAAAGGTCATTTCCATTGAAATAATCCTTGATCGTCAGCGGGGACTCAATTGGATATTCCAGAAATACTGGAAGACGCCTTTCCATTTGTCATGCTACGCCAAAATTTATTCGTGTTCGCACGCCTTTAATTCAAAAAGGGCGAATTTACATGGTTAATAGAATTCATTTTATTGATTTCCATCTATTTCTGAATATTTATGTGCAGATTCAAGAAGAATACTACCTCGAAAAGCGTCATTCTATCATTTTGCCCACATTTTTTTCGATTTCAGCCCTTTGAGCGATCCGAGTATCAACCCAATTTTTCCATTTTCTGAGTTAAAAACTGGATCGAAACGAAATAAAGCATGGCTTTAAACCAAGTGAATTTTATAGTGATTGTGCGTAACTTCCACAAAGTTAAACCTGCATTTGTTACTTACCTCCGACTTATTCGAATTTCCATGTCCTCTATAAATTTCGTCTCGTCGGGATATCCAATGTAGGACATTCTCGCCGAACGCTTCCTTCACTTAGATATTCTCCTTTAGTTACCGTCGCAGAAACATTTTATTTTTCTGACATAGAACTCTTCGCAGTTGATACCGTTACCTAAACCTGAGGGTATGAACGCGGTAAAGCGTGAGCGTCGATGCTTAATCTAGTTGGTCAATCATTTATATTTAAGGGACTGAAAAATTACATATGATTTATTTTTCGAGCAGTATCTATTCAGTTCTTTGGGTGATGATTCGTAATGATGATACGAACTGCATCGAACCGATTGGAGAATAAATTATTTTTGTTGAAAATTTGCCAGTTTTTCATATTAATATTAAATCGTACGTTGCATGTGTTATCGATTTTTCTCTGTAAAGGCCTGATTAATGGATATCTCAACACGTACGATTGTTAATGCTTGTGATTGTTAATGAGAGTTAATGTTTGAATGCATGAACGATTTTGATGGACCGGAGCGGAACATATATGAATAAATGAGCCAAATCAGAACGGAATCTATTTACAACGTTTGTCTTAACTTACTTTCGTCTGTTTATCAGTCTGTTTTTCTGTCTGTTCGTTACGGTGAAATTTTGTAACTCAATTTTAACGCACTTAACGACTGGCTAGAGCTTTGAAAGTTTTTATCTAGCTCAGATCTTGATGACAATGCATATTTATATGCTATCTGTCAAGATTCTGGATAGATTTCAAAAATGTATTTACAAAATTAATTTTGAATGGAAAATTAATTCCACATTTTGCCACAGGTGGCGCTGCAATCACATTTCAACGAATTTGTTGTGTGACATGTTGAATATTGTGCAACATATAGCGCATTTTTCGGAAAAATTTCATTTAAAAAATTAAAACTTTATAAAACTTACATTTAAAAGGCAATAAAATGAAATAACTTGCTTTAGTGAATTAAAAACTACTATTAGCTAGTTAGTTGAGTGATAGTGACATAAGGAAGAAAGGAAGAAGAAAAGAAAAACTAAAAAAGAGCACTAAATATAACGTTAAATGCGCCCAACGTTTTTCGTTTTGGTCGTAATGATTGTCATAAAGTACGTCACCATTTGAGTTACAAGTCATGCAGTGGCGGATACAGATGGGGGGCGCAGGGGGCGCGCCCCCCCCCCCTTGCGGGTCCGCCCGTATTGCCGAACATTGCAAAACCACAATTGCAACTTTTTCATATCATAAGGTGGCATTATCTTTTACATGTTTACAATCATTTTAAATAAAATTTTCTTATACTTTGGCTGTGACTTGACTGTGATCTTTTATTACGATAAAAGTAAAGACAACTCAAGATATGTTGCGCCCCCCCCCCCTTGAGTTTTTTCTGTATCCGCCCCTGAAGTCATGTCGAGACTCAGTTATGGGCAAAGAAATTTATTTTATTCTTTTTATTTGGCGAGAAAAACGTTGCTTTTAAATTTTTTAATTTATAATATTATTCTGTTCATGCGTTCGCACAAGTTGGGTGGTTTACAGGGTGCATTTTCGTGATCATTCACGCGTTCATTCATTTAGACATTAACTCGTAAGTGTTAATGTAACGTGTAGCCAGGCCTCATGCATTTAGTAGTAACAATGAGAGATCGACGCAGTGAACGCGTTGGCCATATCCAAATTTAGATGGTTCGACAAGGTGGTCATTCTGTCTTTGGTGGTGCTTTTTCCCTAATCGCCAGCTGTGGACTGGAGCTGGTCGTCGGGATGAGGAAGAGTGGAAGGCCCTCGCTCCTTACCTTGACACGATTCCATGTCTTTCCAGGCTAGTTTAGAGGAGTCGCCTCGCGAAGCGGACTCTCTCCCACACAGCACGGCGCGGCGGGTGTGCACCCGAATCACTCAACCGCGCTCTTCTCGAACACACGAGGAGATACGTAAAGTTTTTTCTTTCTCTCTCCCGCACGATCCGACCGAACGAGTCGCTTTAAACTGTAAAGCGTTCCTCGTTTCTTTCCACGGAGTCATTTACATTTCATCCTTTGCGTTTCTCCTCGTTATCTCTCTTTCATGATACGTCAAGGTTGCAGAGTGCGGTATCCTTTTGAAACCGGAGTCAGCTGCGGTCGGATTCGGTGATTGGCCCAGATTTTGCCGCGACTATTTTTACTCGCCTTAGCACCCCACGCAGATTTAAAAAGGTGAAAGCATACAGCGAGTGTCATACGAATACTTTGAATTTTATATTATCCTCCAGTATAACATTTCCATCGGCACGAAAGAGCTTTATACACCTACTTCAGACGAATTCAAAATTTCATTTTTTTTTTTAAACCACGCAATAATTTTCCGGGGCCATATAAATTTCACTGTTTTAATCTTAAGACGCCTAGTAAAACATGAAAATAAGCTAGAATATATTGATCCAATATGAGAGAATTGGTGTTGGTGCGTTCATACTAATTGATCACAAAGGGTACTACTGTATTTTTAAAGGACTCATTTGCTTTCTACTAATCAACTGATGGCAACTTCTTTCCTAAAGCATCTTTATCTTGCTTTTTCCAAGGCCTATCAAGCACAATAATGAACTTTCTATTTATAAAGTTAAATATACACATAAGCCTATCCCAATTAACATTTTTTAAACAATAGGTTCGTTTGGATTTTTTTCACTCAGTTCCTTAGATTTGATTGATGGGAAAAGTATTATTTTTCCATAGATTGATCTAATTTTTTTCGTGTATTCTGGGATGATCCGCCGAAGCTTTACGATATTTTACTATACTTGACGAAAAGGGATGTGGAAAGTCTGTGGCATTGCTCTATGTTCCCATCCAAACAATGGATTTTACCCATTTCTCGCTTTTCGAAGGGTGAATATGGACTTCTACTGGGGGGTAAAATGGGACTTCGAAATATTGTAGCTTTCGGTATCTTTCGCAAAACTTTCAGTTTTAATAATGAGAGTAGCTTAGCATATAGCTTAGCTTAGCTTAGCTATAGATATCTATTTCCTTTTTTGTTCTTTATGGTATATTCGTTGTTTGCACTAAGGCCATCGTATCAGTGTAGATGCCGTAATTTTAGGTGGAACTGAAGTTAGGCAAGGTCATAAAACCACTGGGGAAATATTATTTTTGACGTCTAATAAATTAGGCAAAGTCCTTTTAGGATTCCAACCACTCCATTTTAGCCGACTCTCGATTTCATCCTCACTCGATTTCATGACTCGATTTCATCCTCAGGGCTGCTGAATGTCGTTTTATCTATGCTACGTTAAACCACATTATTCGCCGGGAAAGCATCAAATCTCATTTCATCTAAAAAAAAATTACTTTCCATTTTATTATACGATTCCACATAAGCTATCTTGACCAATCGTCTCGAAAAAATAACCATTTTATTGGGGAGGTTGGTTTGAGAGTTTCTTATATTTGCAATCACATGGAAACAGCAAGTTTCGAAATATATAGAATCAGGATTTGCTAGGCTTTTTGCTGCATCCCTTTAGTTTTTCAAGAGATACGTAGTGATCATAGTATTTCCAAAATGTACTGTTACCTAACCGTTAATTAACCAACTTTATTCCTCAGTCTCTAATCCCAAAGTTAATAGGAAACGCCGAATGGAAGACTGGATTTTTTACTTAAAGCTGTGGTACCTGCTCAAAGTCTCTGCCGTAGCAAATAATTTATTTCATAACCTCAAAGGGTCAGTCTATCGTTTATAGCTGGGATCTGATTGATTTTTAAGAATAAAATTCTTTAGACCCATTTTATCTTCTGACTTCCCTCTTATTTTTGTCTTTTCATTAGAGGTAAGTTCTATTTGAACATCGAAGCAAAATGTTGGAATTTGTACGCTCAAAAGAAAATAGTTTTACTCCAGGAAACAAAATGAGCAAAATTTTTCCGCTTATGCATTTAAAATAAGACCAATAGGTTTCTCAACTGATCGTAGCTGCATTAAGGTCACTTGTTCTCTCAGAAGGCTACTTAGCTATCTCGTAGACTCAGTCAATCGTTCGACCGCGGCACGCTAGGTATTGGTAATTATTCTACTTTTCGTTGTAAATTTATTTCTCTTTATTTATTGCATTACTGCTCGAATAAATTTTTGCGCCGTTTTGCTTGGTATTTCGATAAATGTTCGTGAGCTAATATGTGAGCGTTTATTGCGAAAATTTATTTTTCACTCATTAAAAATGCTGTTGTGATATTCCTGCGGCACCTTAAGGATTGCGCTGGGAGGAGTAAAAGTAGAGTGACTCGAAGCATTAAAACGTCTGCTATAGAAGAGAGTTGCGAGCTGCACTAACATTAGAGGTGCAGATCTCTCACTTCCTTTTCAGTTACTCGGGATGTATGTTTTTTATTGAGTCGGGAAATCTCTCTGGTGATGATTTCTTTCTTGCTTCTCCCGTCACTAGTTATGCAATTCGACTTCTTATAGTAATATATTTTAAAGAATTCGCGATCTGCATCTGCAAAATTTGGCAGTCTCGGAAGCATTTGCGAGACAAAAAATTACACGTCTAACAACTGACATTCATGAGCTAATCTAATGATTTGGTGCCAAAGCCAGTCCGCCCAAAAATATTTTTTGATCAGATCTCGATCTCCCACCTGGACCCTACATTACGAGTTCAGTTTTAGGAATCCCGGCGACCGGTCCAAGTGCCGTCGCCGACCTTGACGCCGTAGTGAAATGACCTCAAGGTCAACTTCCCAGCCCTCAATTTACGAAGTCCCCAAAGACTTGATATTTCCTTCGCCTACTCCAACATTACTCGAGCCACCGCGTCCCCTCTCTCAACATTCCTCCCACCCCGTCACCAAAACCTGAGCAATATAAATGTTTCCGAAAACATTTTTCCACGAAACCCCAGAATTCTCTAATTACAAGTCGCTGGGAAAGGCTGGTGTAATCCTTAAACATTGGAAAATAACAAGAAGCAAACTCATAAATAAGCCCAGCCTAGAATTATGTTCATAAACTAGGCGGAAAAACTATGATTTTTCATATTTTATTATTTATAGAAAAATACTTTTTATTCCGATAGAAGATCTGATTATAAAGCAGTTTTCTGTAAAGTATTGAGTACCTACTTATTAATTTATAAAAATGAAAGTATTTATTCATTATTATTTTTCAAATTCCTGCATGGATATCTCAAACTATAACAGCTAATGTAACGTTCTACAACACAGGCAATTACAGCAGTTGATATAAAAAAAGATAATTTTTTAGCGTTTTCGATGAAATAAGATCAGGTGCTTTCCCGGCGAATGGAACGAATAAGGTTTTCTCGAGCTTTCATCCTGGTGAATGTCCATATTCTACTAAGTTTTGAGGCCCGATTCATCTGGGGATAATGACGAGGAACGTAGCCGACCCCGTGACGTTGAAAAAATTGGGCATTATCAACCGGCTGCAAACCGAAGAAAACCTTATTCATTCGTACTGAAAACTCACATTAATATAATAAACGTACAACATCCAAAGGTACCTACTAACAGATGCTAAGATGACCTGTACTACTTTATTGATTTCATCAGATCACACGCAAAGGATTGGAATTGCTGAGGAAAAATCAATTTTTCTACCTGGATCTGAGCCTATGATCCTATAAGGCAGACAAATAGGTTATACAAATCTCCAATCCCTTACGGACACAATGGTATCTCGCAATATTAAATAATGATTTGTCGATTCGGGAATTTTTTCGTCAGCCTAACACAAATATTCAGTCTCTAATTACGGCATTTCCCATTTAGAGAACGCCATAGGTATCCCCAATCTCTAATAAATGTAAATGCCTAGCACCTAAAAGACTTAAATTTCTTTCCTACGTCTGCCATTGAATCAAATTGAAAGTCCATGGTTTTAATATTTAAACACTAAACGCCGATATCAAACACCGTCTCGCGCTGAATTATAGTTTTCTGACATAATTTCTTCGAAAATTTAATTATCAACTAAAGATATAAATGAGCATTTCTATTCCAAAACGCTTCTTAATTTTGATGGATCACCTTTGCTCGCATTTAACAATGTATCGCAAGCGAGGATATAAATCAAATACCTTAACCTCGCCAATGGGACATATCTCTCTTTGGAACATTCATCAGATTTTTTCCTCCCCGAAATCCGAGAATGTCTAGACCACGCCCGGTTCAATGATCGAAAATTTTGAGAGCCGTTCAAGGAGATAGGGTTGGAAAAGGGAGGGAGAAACGAGTCTCAGGGAGGAAATGGAGGAGAATGGAGAGGATCAGGAGTAATTTCAGCTTTCGATTAATTTATCTACCTAGAAGAAGAACTAATTTATCACCCTAGAAGACTAGAGAGAAGAAGCTACAGCAACATCGCACAGTCTAACAAAAAATGCGAGGTTTGACTTCGAGAATATTTGACTTAGATACTACCCATAATAAATATCGCAAAAACGACTATTATTTACTCATTTTTAGAACTTTTGCAGTTATTTGCGGTAATTTTGGTTATTGAATACGCTCGAGATTGCATATGGAAGCCATTAATTTACAGCTTTTTTTACTTTTTAGCATTATTGTCGTAAAATATATAACAAGCTCAGAATATTATTTCTTATATCTTAGCAAGAACAAATTCCATTTCATACCACGGCATAAAAAAGGAATTTGAATTCATTATAGGGCTAAGTAATAATATTAAAGTAGGTTTTCGGTAAGTTTATACCAACAGCTGTCATTGAAAGCATATAAAAAATAAGGAAAATAGCTGCTTTTTTAATTCTATCGGATGCGCTTCGTGAATGGAACCACACTCTTAATTTGCACACTAAATTAATGAATGAATTGACTGACTTAAGAGAGAACGACGTAGCTCACCATCTACCAAAAGCAATCCCCCAATGAAAATGTCATCCCGAAGAGAACACTAGATCCATGTTTACGCACGAATATTAACACAAGGCTTACAGAACCTGAGATCAGAGAATTGGCGATATGACCGACAATAGGGTAGTTTCCTTCATGAAAGAAAACGAAAGGCTTTGATTGCGATTCGTTACCCACCATTAGTGTATTCATAATATATTAATTATTTGGTTTTAGAAATCCCAGTTTAGACGAATGTTAATGGTTAATTTTAACCTCATTTGAAAAAGGCCAGATTGGCGCCCATGCGATTTCACTCCACGTGACGTCACAGGGACCTAGTTTCTATACGAGTAGTCAGGAGTTTTACATCGTCTGAGATTACCAATGCATGCATGAGGCACAGAGCTCAGGGAAACATGTCTTGATAATCACCTATTAAAACTGGCTAAGGTCGGAAAGTTTTCTTCGTTTGATAAGGTATTAATAATCCTTATTTAAGCCAAGCGCTACCAGCTGGTAGGGTACTCTGCTACCTGCTAGCATCCTGCGTCGTATCAGCGCTCAAAGCCTCGCCCCATGGTCACCTCACTTGCGGCAGCGGGAACCAGAACGACGTCACACGGAGTTTTCCCGGCATTCATACTTAGTCGTCGCGTTTTCGCGCGCTTGAAAATTTTCACTTTTCATTTAATCGCGAAAAATAGATATCGTCATTTAAAAATCTAAATGCGTTAAATGCGTACTCCAGGAGTAATAATCTTTCGATTTAGGCAATAAAAAAATAATAGGAAACCACCCTATTAGCGATGTGACCGACAATTCGACAGTGGTGGCACAGATCACCATCAAAATTTGGAACCGGAGATGGGGAGAGAAGGCATCAAGAGAAGGCAAAAAGAGAAGGGAGTGCCCATCCACAAAAATGTTTTGCCCGGCTGAGGTATTGAGAAAGATACTCTAAACGATCCCTCAAGAATTCCAATCGTGAAATTTCGATCACCATCCCGACCGCCATAAAGCGAACTCACTCATTCAGTCAACTAAGACGATCGGCTGATTTTTTTAAAAATCTCTCGCACGGAAAAAAAATGAAGGCCCCCTTGGCCCAAAATTAAGGTCAAGGACACTCGCCTACCGTTGCTGGAGGCGGGGCGTGGGAATCGTCGAACAGCGAGAAAAGAAATAAAAAGATCGGCACTCTCCGATACGATCTCCACGATAAAGATCATCTCCCATATTGTTTTTTTTTTAAATTCTGAATAGGATTAGGCATTCAAGTGTGACCTTTTGGCTATCGATTTGAATACATTAACATTGTTTTCGTTGCCTAATTACTCTCCCATTCTTCCCTCGGAATGCCTCGAAGGGGTGACGATGGATGGAGAAATAAGTTGCTGGATGAGCATGATGAGATGTTTCGATATGTGTTAGACCATGAGTTTGTTCATATGAGCCACTTTCACGCGAAACGATACCTCTACATCTTTGTTTCGATGCGCGCTGCTGAGATAAAATTGGAGGTTCCTACGCGTTCATGCATATTCTGATGAGGGCGAACTGATGTCAGAATAAATGCATTGTGATACTATGTTATGCAATCAATTGAGTCGCAAAAGGCATAGTCTGAGATATGACGAGTGTGGAAGAAATATTTGATTTATCAAGGAGCAATGAGTCTTCAAAAAGTTAAATTGATAGGGGTTGGAATGAAAAAATCGAGAATGTATCCGTCCGACTCAAATACAAGGAAATGCTGCATTGTCAAATAAATCTGAAAAGGTTATACTAAACAAGAACATCAGTTACTCACATTGATTATTTTTCCATATTCATACAAAACAAGTTCATAAATTCAGGCTAAGCGGAAAATTAAGAGAAAATGATTCTTTAGAGATATTGTCAAAATTACAAAGGCATAGCCAAAAGGTTTTAATTTTAGAGCAATACGGCGTAGAAGACGAAAAGAACTCCATTCCGATCACCATGTCAGCCAATTCTTGAGCTCTACGTAAGAATGAGAGCTACAGAGATTTCTTATTTCATAGAAATAAATTTAAGAGCTAAAGAAAATTTCTAAGAGTATATTTAATTATATGTTGACAAGCTGAATTATCAGATTAAGAACACACTCCTATAAAAACATAGGATAAATATGTTCTCAGTAAATTTTATTAGTTTTTATCAACCTCATAAGCAAGACATCCTATAGTATGACATTAGAAAAACGAGCTGTTGACTTGTATTTTCATGCTTCTGAGAGTACCACTAATGGCATCAAATTTTGAGACCATCACTTTGGAGAGTTACACACATCTTTCAATTGGTGAATACCTTTTTAAAGTAAGCTCAGGCAATCAGTATCTTCGACCTTTAAGGGAAATAATTTGTAATCGGTCTTTGACTCGCAGAGCGTATTGGTAAAATACACGGGCCAAGAAAAAAGGGAAAATCTCTCTGATGGCAAATTGAATTAGGTTCGCAGAAATAAAACCATGATTAAGTTTTCACTCCACGCATCTGACATGGTATTCGAGAGGTTGAGTTACCGCTATAACGCCTTGTTGAGCACCCAATGCACCTGTGAAAGAGTGCGTAAAAGAGAGCGCCCGAGGGAAGAGTATGTAATGAAATAAAATATCAAGTCCCGACTCAATAAAAAACATGCATCCCGAGTAACTGAAAAGGAAGTGAGAGATCTGCACCTCTAATGTTAGTGCAGCTCGCAACTCTCTTCTATAGCAGACGTTTTAATGCTTCTAGTCACTCTGCTTTTACTCCTCCCAGCGCAATCCTTAAGGTGCCGCAGGAATATCACAACAACATTTTTAATGAGTGAAAAATAAATTTTCGCAATAAACGCTCACATATTAGCTCACGAACATTTATCGAAATTCCAATCAAAACGGTGCAAAAATTTATTCGAGCAGTAATGCAATAAATAAAGAGCAATAAATTTACAACGAAAAGTAGAATAATTACCAGTACCTTGCGTGCCGCGGTCGAACGATTGACTGAGTCTACGAGATGGCTAAGTAGTTTTCTGAGAGAGCAAGTGACCTTAATGCAGCTGTGATCAGTTGAGAAACCTATTGGTCTTATTTTAAATGCATAAGCGGAAAAATTTTGCTCATTTTGTTTCCTGGAATAAAACTATTTTCATTTGAGCGTACAAATTCCAACATTTTGCTTTGATGTTCAAATAGAACTTACCTCTAATGAAAAGACAAAAATAAGAGGGAAGTCAGAAGATAAAATGGGTCTAAAGAATTTTATTTTTAAAAATCAATCAGATCCCAGCTATAAACGATAGACTGACCCTTTGAGGTTATGAAATAAATTATTTGCTACGGCAGAGACTTTGAGCAGGTACCACAGCTTTAAGTAAAAAATCCAGTCTTCCATTCGGCGTTTCCTATTAATTTTGGGATTTGAGACTGAGGAATAAAGTTGGTTAATTAACGGTTAGGTAACAGTACATTTTGGAAATACTATGATCACTACGTATCTCTTGAAAAATTAAAGGGATGCAGCAAAAAGCCTAGCAAATCCTGATTCTATATATTTCGAAACTTGCTGTTTCCATGTGATTGCAAATATAAGAAACTCTCAAACCAACCTCCCCAATAAAAGAGAGGAAAAGAGAGAATTTCAGTCAAGGAAAAATCTACTTACAGCGAGAAAAATAAGGAAACAGTTTGTCAGAACTTACACTTGGAGTTTGCTCCTCTACGGAAGTGAGGCATGGGCAATGATAGCCATGGAGCAATCAAGGGTCAAATCAAAGCCTTTGAAATGTGGTGCAACGGAATAATGATGAGAGTCAAATGGATCAATCGAGTTAGTAATGAGGAAGTCTTAAGAAGTGTAAGAGAAGAGAATCCTCATGAAAGACTTGACAAGAAGATAGAACAACATTAGAGGACATATATTGAGATATGATGGCCTAATGAAGACAATCGTAGAGAGTCAAGCATATGTCAAGAACGAAAAAGGAAGACCCTGAATGAAATATATGGAACAGGTAAAGAAGAATGTGAAAGAAAAGAAATGCGTAGTTATGAAAGGATTGGCTGATGGGAGAATTGAGCGGAAAGCCGCATCAAACCAATCTTAGGATTGTTGAACAGTTATGATGGTCGAATTTTTACCGTGAAGCTATATTTGACGCTATATGTGTTTGTGAAATCTTCTTTTTCGGTTGCGAAGACCTCCTATAACATTATAATATGGTGTTTAAAATTTTCTATTATATTTGGCAATATAATCTCAACCACGTAGTTTTACTTCAGAGCGAACCATCCTATTTTTCACAACATGATCTTCTCGCCATGTAAATATTAATAATAATGAATGCAATGTGCCTGCTCTTCAATCTCGCTTTGGTTATTACTGGAGAATAATTAGATTTATACCATATCTTGACTTTAGAGAAGCTGAGTGGGTGGTATCAAAAAGGATGCAAATTTTGCAAGATTTCTGAAATTTTTTTATGACCTAGGTATCATTTTTCTTTGCTCTCAGTGGATTTTCTGCCAAACAAATTGCTCTTTTGTATTTTCCTTAAGGCTATATTTGTGTTGGGTTGAAAAACACCTGCTAAAGATAACGATCGACGTGAAATGAACAACTCCTCAAATTTCTCTTTCAAGAGCATAAATTTCTTGAAAAAAATTACCCCTCATGATATAGCTTAGACCTTAATTTTATGGCGGCACCATTTTTTGACATACCTGTGCCATGGAATTGGTCATGAAATAAAAATGACTGAGATGGAACATTAATTGCTCGTTTCTTGGGGAAATATTAGGATATGAAAAATTTCTTAGTGTTGTGTGCAACTTTAAACTTTTATCAAACGTTTCTATTTTGAAAAACAATGAAATTTATCCACCTGCTTATTTAATTCCCTCGGTTACTGAAGTATTACCAGTTAGTGCTAACGTTTGAAGGAATTGGCAAAAGTGGAGTCCATGCACATTTTTTTACTTTTTTTGAAATAAATGCTTGAACTTAAATACTCTTGCTATCTCGTGAAATTTGCAGACATGAAATGGTTGGCATCATTTCGAAAAAAATAGTATCATTTCTGGAAAACTATGAACCTATACCTTCTGGCCTGCATTGTTTGCTCCTTGTATGGAAAAGAACCAGTCTTTTATTGCGAGCAACGACTTATCGTGGCATATTAATTGGATAACTCGATTAATTAATATAAATGTATCGGGTATAGTTTGAAGACTTCCTCGAATAATTCTTATAAATTCATAGGGGTCTTCACGCCATGACCAAATTAATGGCGTATTTAAAAGAATTTAAAATTGTGCAATGAAATCTTAATTTGGTCTTCGGGAGGAAATATTCCTGACCTATGGATTTATTATAGAGAAATGTGAATCTTCGATTGGAACAGTGGGTTCCAAAATAAGAAATACGATGATGTCAGTCAATCCTTTTTATAATGAAAGTGTTAGTATGAGTCTGAAATAGCTTGCAAGAGAGCATCCATATTTAAAGAAACAAACATCTCAAATTATTCAGACAAATAGAATAATAATTAGCGAAGCAGGTAATTCATCGAATTCGTTAATAATTTCCCTCATTCATGCATTCATTCATGCACATATATTTGTTCTCATTTGACTGACCTCGTTTCCTCACTTTCACGCATGACGTGCGCTTGCACAATGCCATCTTATATTCCCGATCACCGGCGAGTAAATCTTTTCTCCGATCGCTTCAATCAAGCGCGCTCATAAACGCCGACGGACGCCCTTTGTATTTCGCCGTGTATAACCCGCGGCACCGAACTATTCGAAGCAGATCGCGAGAGGGAGAAGAACGGAGGAGGAGCATAATATCTCCATCCCCCTCCTCAATAGGCGTGATCCTCCCTCTGTCGAAGGCTAAGGACCCTTCAAAAATCCTCAACCGCAACTTGGAAGTGGAGTCACGATGGCTTTCCTGCTCTGGCCTTGAGACGCGCGGGCGTGCTAATAGCTCTTGAGGGAGTCGAGCAGGAAAAAAACAGCGAGGAGGGAGTGATATTGCGCGAGTGAACAAGTATAATTCGAAGCAGAGTCTTTCTAGACGTTGAGGGTGGTTGTTGTATAGTTAGGAGAGTGAATCAAAGAGAAGGGATTAACGTGAATTGAGATCGGAGTGCAGAAAGAGAAATGCAGCTGCAAATTTTTCAGGTTCCTCGTTCATTCTAAATGTATGAAAGGTGCCGTTGTAGAAGATGATACTATTTCAAAAATAGGGAGGTTTCCTATTATTTTTTATTGCCTAAATAGAAAGATTATTACTTATGGAGTGCGCATTTCACGCTCTTAGATTTTTAAATGACGATATCTATTTTTTGCGATTAAAGGAAAAGTGAAAAATTTCAAGCGCGCGAAAACGCGACGGCTGAGTATGAATGCTGGGAAAAGCCCGTGTGACGTATTTCTGGTTCCCGCAGTCGCCGTGTGAGGTGACCATGGGGCGAGGCTTTGAGCGCCGCTACGATGCAGGCCGCTAGTAGGTAGCAAAGTACCCAGCTAGCAGGTAGCGCTTGGCTTAAATAAGGATTATTATTACCCTATCAAACGAAGGAAACTTTCCGACCTTAGGCAATTTTAATAGGTGTTTATTAAGAGATGTTTCCCTGAGCTCTGTGCCTCATGCATGCATTGGTAATCTCAGACGATGTAAGACTCCTATCTACTCGAATAGAAACTAGGTCCTTGTGACGTCACGTGGAGTGGCACCGCATGGGCGCCAATCTGGTCTTTTTCAAATGAGGATAAAATTAACCATTAACATTCGTCTAAACTGGGATTTCTAAAACCAAATAAATAGTATATTATGGATACATTAATGGTGGGAAACGAATCGCAATCAATGCCTTTCGTTTTCTTTGACGAAGGAAATTACCCTATTGATGCAGTCGCTCAATTCGGAGGTTGGTTGAGCCTTGTTCATCCGGTATTGCTATTGGAAAGGAATATCGGAAGAAATCATAGAAAACTGTGAAATTATGAATAGATAATGATTGAACCTATTTTGGTTAGTTGTGAAAAACTCTTTGTGATTTCAAGGTTTTTGATTAGTGATTCCATGATGGAAGTTAATGGTAATCGATGGTTAAGAAAAATTCTGGTTGATCTCAATATATGAAGCATGGAGAATTACTACGTGCTTATTCGGAAAATGAGATTGAATAGTATCCGCATGTATTCCAGATCCATATTCGCGAATTTTTATGCTTTTTGGTGCGAAATGATGGGTGTTAAATTCTATATTTAAAGATGTCATTAATTTTTTTACTTTTTTCTTGACCTCATTTAATTAATGATAAAATAATTCTTGGAGCATAGGTCAATTTAAGTATAAGTAAATTAAGTAAGTATTAAGTATTAGTATAGTATTAATTTCATTGACACTTCTTGACAACGGATTTAAAAATCATCACCTTAGGCTTGCTCTGTTTGTTAAGTTTTCTCAAATTTTAAATTATATATAAGGTGGATTAAATAAATTGTATCGTTTAACCCGATGGCCTACTTTTCATCATGGATAATGGATAAATGAAACCCATTGGTAGGTATATGCAGTTTGAATGAGATCATATCCGGAATATCGTATTAATTAGTTTCTTGTGGCGTAAATACTAATAATTTATCATTTTTTCGCGTAGTTTTGTGTGATATGTATCCCATCATCATTCATAAACCTTGAAATTCTATAAATTATATTATAGTTTCACAATCGCCCAATAATTTTTAAAAAATTTGAATTAGTTTCCTGTGCATATTCAAATTTATATGCAACTTAAATGTATACTGGCTAATTCTGCTTCAATATATTATCTATCAAATATTTAAATACTAACTAAACCATTTAAAGCCACTTAGCTTTGTCATACAGCGGCATCGTAACCATACAATTGAAGAACTTGCAATTCAGTACTGCTATCTTTATGATGTGGTAGGTTTTAACTATGAGGGCAATGTGCGGCAAACTGGTTATCTTAATTTTTAAGGAGACTTCACTCTCGAAGGTGATAATGGCGAGCTTTTGTTCCATCAATTGAAAAACTCTTCCGTGTCCTTACAGGCAGGATATTCCTTTAAATATGTATTCGTCCTCCTCCCTGTTGTTGTAACAATAGAGAATCAAGGGGAAATTGGCCAAAAAAGATCTCGTGAGGCAAAAATACTCCATAGAGTGACTTTAGTTGGTAAGTCTGCATTAATAACAATGAGTCTTCCGGAATCATCTATCTAAGGAGAAGTAATGTTTTTTTTGCGTAGGACTCTCTAGCTGTTGTATAAAACCTAAATGCTGCTGTCTGTCATACAAGGCTATAAAATATATCTGTGCATCACCGATAGAATGGATTTCGTGCGATATTTATTAATGGGATTCCACTGGCTGAGAAATGACAGCTTGGGGTGATTCTCTTAAGTCTTTTTTTTAGGATACCGACCACGATTATGACTTTTACGCTGTTATTCATTACTTATTAAAGATATAGATGTTATTGAGTTTCTGTCGTTTCTCATGTGCCAGAAATCTACTCTTACTTTATTATCTAAGAATTGTAAAACAATTGTACATTGTTTAGCGAACGAGGAGAATGGAAATGGAGAAGAGATATTTTTTAATCAATTTTTTCGAAGCTATAGGTTACATGTGACCTGTTTGTTAGTTTTACCGATGATTTTGATTTTCTTTTTATCTTATACACTTAAATTTCTTGTACAATGATAATGGATTTCCTGAATGCAATGAATTTGTGGAGGGTAACTCAACGGGTGTTTTTTTACTGAAGGCGATCATTGGCCCTCTATTGGTCGGCAGAGATACCTCATAGAGGAGAGCGGTGAAATTGAATGTCATTCATACACTGTCTCATTGTTATATCCGGAGGCGTGTTCGACTGCTGGGAGGTTATCGTATGAATCGATTCGCTGACAAGTCATGGGTAGATATAAAGGCTCCTGTAAAGATGAAATCGTAAATATACATAAATCCGTGAATGATTGCGCTGAACAATAGTTATTTTTTACGCTTTGTAGGACAGTCATATTTAAAATCATTCCTATTGGGTGGCTAGATGCGTCATAGAAGGAATATGTCTTGGACGCGATGGCGTAGCTGGTGGAATATCTCACCAAATATGGATATCATGTTTCGAATTCCTTTCAAGGAATTTTTTTTCGCAGCGAATCGCATACCTCGCACCAACTTATTAGTCATGCATATTTTGAACCTTAAATTAGGAGGGCTGGATGGAAAAAAGTGACCAAGTTGAATCATGAATAGTTTCACTTCTTATTGAGGACCATTTATCGAAGAGATTCCTTTTTATTGGAGAAAGCACTGAAGTATGCAGAAGAGAGCTCGGTGGATGTTCCATGGTTCCAGTAACTGTCAGTTAGCCGAGGCCCTCCCTTCAGTTAGCCAAGTTATACATAGTCATTCACCTGACTCACTTTATTGTGAATGAAGAAGATAATTGCCTTAATGTGCTATCGCTTTCTCCGAAGTTGTACTCTAATGTTAAATAGAAGAATAGGTATTAGTAGGCTCCGTTAATCTCCTTAGAGAACCTTTTGTATTATCACCGAGGTAGGATATTGAAATAGGGGACAAATGAGAGTTAATTCAGTCGTGCTCAACTTTTAAAGAGCTATTACTCTCTGTAAAATTTTGATCCCTATTCAGCCTTATAGGTCTGGAATACCATCTTGAAACTTGATTTTATGTGTATCAACATACTTATTCAACCGCACATATTTTGTCGGAGGATATGTTAGTATGAAAATCTACGTATGAGTCAAAAATGTATGATATTTATTTGATATTGCTTCATTTTCACGAGTAATTCATGATTACAGTTGGATTACAGTTTCATAAAAATTATTAAAATAACTCATCAAGTTATCTTACCAGCGATTGAACCAATCACTCCCTCAATTCACGTTCTTTAATTAAATTATTTTATGTGAAATTAGCTCTAGTAATGTTTTTAAATACGGTATGCTCCAAAACTTTCGGTGAAGATTCTTATTCATTTCGGTGTCGATTCCGGTTTTAAGCTCAAGAATTGGGGTTGAAATGAGAATCATTGAACTGAACGGTCTTGTCACTATAAAATAAAAAATAGTTTTGGCGTAATTCGGTGGAAACTTTTAATATTTAACATAATGAAAGCACTGGTCTTAAACTCTTCTTTATTTCTGTCAAATCAGGTTTCGGTCCATAATGCCATTTTCAAGGCATCGAAGACCTTGAAAATGGCATTATGTGAAACTTGTGTCGGTAGAAGTAGAGAAGTGTGGAAGTAGACCAGTGCTTTCTTAATGTTAGCCCTATGGCTAATTTTTACCCATGATTTTTGTGAAGCGCATCCTGTGGCGCACAAGCCATTTGTCTCCCAAATATTTTCATTGCGGGGTTTAAATCGTAGAATAGGGTAGTTTCATTCATCAAAAAAAAAAAACGAAAGGCATTGATTGAGATTCGTTACACACCATTAATGTATCCATAATATACTAATTATTTGGTTTTAGAAATCCCAGTGTAGACGACTGTTAATACTCAATTTTATCCTCATTTGAAAAAGGCGAGATTGGCGCCCATGCGATGCCACTCCACGTAACGTCACAGGGATCTAGTTTCTATACGAGTAGATAGGAGTTTTACATTGTCTGAGATTACCAATGCATGCATGAGGCACAGAGCTCAGGGAAACATTTCTTAATAATCACCTATTAAAACTGCCTATGGTCGGAAAGTTTCCATCTTTTGATAAGGTATTAAAAATCCTTATTTAAGCCAAGCGCTACCTGCTAGCAGCCTGCATCGCAGCGGCGCTCAAAGCCTCGTCCCAAGGTCACCTCACACGGCGACAGCGGGAACCAGAATGACGTCACACGGGGTTTTTCCCAGCATTAATACTTACCCGTCGCGTTTTCGCGCGCTTGAAAATGTTCACTTTTCATTTAATCGCGAAAAATAGAAATCGTCATTTAAAAATCTAAAAGCGTGAAATCCGTACCCCAGGAGTAATAATATTTCGATTTAGGCAATAAAAAGTTATAGAAAACAACCCTATTTTGGGAGAGTGTGGATGTATAATTTCATCACATGCTATCTATATGACCATTCACGATCGTTCCTCATCAATATGTGGTCTAGGTCACGGCGAGGTGGGTTCTTTTTGGTGGAAAACTGCCATTATATGTTGCTCATACGCATGCGTGTCCTCGTCCCGTTTTTCGGTGGGGAGGGGTCAGTTTTCGCAGCCCAAAACCGCCTATTGGCCCAGGGCGGGCGTGGAGCTACATCCCCCATTGAGTCTCCTACGTGTATTAGTTCTGTGCAGAGAGAGTGCGATAGCCATCGGCCGATAAATCACGAACTGCTGTGGTTAAAACCCTCCTCTTTGCTTCCTTCGAGGTCCTCCTTTCCATTTGGTGGGCGAGGAAAAGGGCCAGATAGTTCGTCATTGTGTGCACTCCTCCTCCTTTCTTCGTTTGCCTTGCTCCAGCAACCGCTCCCGACGAAGGGCGTGTATCGGGTTTCGTGGCAATGTATCATTCATTGCTGGGTCACCGTTTGGCCAATGAGAACAGAATGATGGGTAGTACGACGATTCAATGGCTCGTTAACCGTTTACAGTCCAATGTTCCCATTTGGGAACAGATTTATAAAAATTCAAGAAAATTATATTTCGTATCTGTGATTAATTTTATAGCTTTTGTTATGTAAATAAAGTATGGAAGTATTTTTTAAAGTGAATCGCATTACTTGTAAATACATTTGTTGTTAATTATACATTTTTAAAGTTGGTCATTTTCATTACCTCTGTAGTGAGTATGGAGTTTATCCAATATTTTTCTCTACACTCACTCTCAAGTAACGAATACTCAATTATTCAAAAGATCAATATAAATTACATTGTTAAACTTAGTTTTTTTGTCAAGTTTGTATTTATTTACCAAGCAATAACAAAATTTTGAGGTGTGTTCCCATTTGGGAACATTGGACTGTCGGCATATCTAAGTCAGTTGCTCTTTTTTGCCTCCGATGAGATATCCCTAAACTCTTGTGGTTTTATTTTTTTCGTCCCATACAAAGGAGTTTTGAAACATTGTCGCTTCTTTGGACTAATTATATCTGAATACGCCACCTCAGGCTGCTTGCAGCTATATGAATACATTATAGTTTCTTGCTGGACATTGTGGTTGAAATAGATCCGGTCAACCCGAGTGAGTTGGAACAGTCTTCTTCTAAATGCTTGATTGAGGTTAGTTCTTCGATGTGCCTTGTTCCTTCAGGTTGCGATGTCCAGTGTGTGCTCTTCTGTTGAGTCATTCTGAGTGTTGGTTTTGTGATTACAATTTTTGAAGAACATACCTTTCTTAGACACTTCTGATAAAATGAGCTCAAAGGAGTTTCTTACTTTGAAAGAAGTAGTCGAATATTTAGACGTTCTAAGTGACGATGAACTGTCGGAATACGAGTTGTGCCAGCTTCCCCCTGAAGAGGACCACCGTTTGACGGATGAAGAAGATGTCAATGAAAATGATCTAGGGGAAATTATTCCGGCTGACACGTGTGGGAAAATCAGCCTCACTCTACCAAACAGAGATGATGATGGAGAGAAAGAGAAAGACAGTCTGTCTAGAAGGAAAGGAGTAAAACAGAAAAGCATTACTATGGGAAAAGGTCAGTAAAATAATTTTTCCTCTTACTTCGTTGCGGAATTATGTTCTTTTTAAAATTACAATTCAGCATCTTTTAAGACTTCCAAACTTTTCATTTTGTTCAATTTATATATTCCTAAGCCACGAAGTAATTGAATGATTGTATCATTCACAGGCAATGTTTGGAAGAAGCTGAATCAATTTGAAAAAGAAATTCCGTCAGAACCAATGCGGGGGCTAGATAATCATCTGGAGGAACTGGTTGCCTTGGAACCGATTGAACTCTTCTTCAAGTATTTACCACAGCAGTACTTGAGTCATGTTGCAAACATGTCCTCTCTTTATGCCCAACAAAAAGGCTCATCTCTTGATGTTACGTGGGAAGAGATTGCTCAGTTCTTCGGAATACTTTTGTTCAGTGGATACCACACAGTCCCCCAAGAAAATTTGTATTGGTGTTCTGCAGAGGATATGTCGATTCCAATTATTCCATCAGTGATGCCCAGGAATCGTTTCAAAGACATAAAAAGATACTTTCACTTGTCCGATAACAACATGTTGCAAAAGGGTGACTAATTAGGAAAAATTTCTCCTTTGTATAGAGAGTTGGGAAAAAACGTCGTGCAATTTGGAATCTTCCATAAGGAACTAAGCCTTGACGAATCTATGGTTCCATATTACGGCCATCACTCGAGCAAAATGTTTATAAAAGGAAAACCAATTCGTTGAGTACAAAATCTGGATGCTATGTTCATCATCAGGATATCCCTATGCGATGCAAATATATGCAGGGAAAGAAAAAAATTCTACTGGACCGCTGGGAAGCAGGGTAGTATGCGATCTTTTGGCTGTTGTAGAGCACCCTAAGCAAATGGAGTTATACTTCGATAATTTCTTTTCATCCCACTCACTGCTTGCAGAACTCGTAGATAGAAGCATAAAGGCAACAGGTACAATTCGTGAAGGAAGGATAGCCAAATGCCCGCTAAAACCAACAAAAGTGATAGCAAAATCTCACCGAGGGGATTTTGATTTCCTATGTGATGGAGTGGTATTTTTCTGTCGATGGAATGATAATTCAGTGGTTACATTAGGGTCCAACTGCTACACTACTGAGCCATTTGGTTCTGTAAAGAGATTTTCTAGGAAGGAAGGGAAAAGGATAGAAATTACACAACCGCAGTTGATAAAAAAATATAATTTGGGAATGGGGGGAGTTGATGTATTGGACAAACTTCTGGGTAGCTACCGACCAAAACTTCGAAGCAAGAAATGGCGGTGGAATCTTTTTTCAAATGCTTTGAGTATGAGTGTCGTCAGTGCGTGGCTTTTGCACAGGGAAATCCACGGAAAAGGGTCGAAAACACACTTGGAGTTTCTCCGCGACGTAGCGACTAGTCTCATGCGACTACGCCCAAAAATAATCTCTCATCCTGGACCTAAGACGCACTCTTCAGTGAAACGAAGAAAAACTGGGGGGCACATTCTAAATAAATCTTCACAGGGAAGATGCGTAGTCTCCAAAAAAAACACTCGCCTCCAATGCACCGAATGTGAAAAGAAGATGCATCTTCACTGTTTTTCAATGTATCATGAATAATCAATAAATGCAATTTATACACTGTATAATGAGAATGATGTCATTATAACGTGTAATTTTTACCACATTTATGATATTTTCGAAAAATACACATGCTCAAAAAAAAGTAAAACCTTGAAATTTTATTCACTGGAGTGTCCAATGTTCCCATTTGGGAACATGCTTGAAAACGCATTTAAAAATTTTTGTTTGGGTTTTCTTTCATAAAATCTCTTAATTAGCTGTAGAATAAATAGAATATGCATTTAAAATAATAAAAATCAGTTGGTAAGTTAGTTCGGTCTTTAAAGGGTTAAGTAGTTACCATAATCGATGTCTCAATTATTATGTCTGTAGTTTCATAGTAGTCACGTTCAATTGTGCCGACAGGAATCGATTGATTACTGTGGACAAACAGAAGTCGATTTTTACTAGATATATATTTTTGATTACGATTTTAAGCTGAAAGATTGGGAGGAACTGAGAACCATAATATTGAACTAAACATTAATTTTTACATGTGATTTTTGTGATGTACCTCCTGTGACTCTGAAGCTATTTGTCCCCAAAAAATGTTGGATGGGGGATGAAAAATGTTGGGGGGTTAAATCATAGAATTTTAGTAGGGTGGAGGATGTATGCCTTCATCACATGCTGTCCATTTGCCGAATTGTGACGAATCCGGTGCAATCTTTTTAACTCCGGATCTGATTTCGCTTATAAGCTCAGGAATCGGATGGAACTTTGATTTTTATCTATGATTTTTTCCTGAATAAATTCTCAAACTTTATGTTATCGCTTTTTCAAATACTTAAGAGCAATTAGTATTATATATTATGTTTTAGAGAAAATAAATATTTTAGTGGTATAAATAAAAAACCAATGGAATTTCGAAATGTTATTTTTATATTAGTACGTCGCATGCATCTTTTTAAGCACATCACTAAATATTTTTCTCAAAATTGACAATGAGCTTATGACTTTACTGCATTATTTCCTTAGATATGGGAAGTCATTATGTGAAAATATGTCATTCATTTCTTGAAATACGACGGTAACGTTGGATTTTTCTACAAAATAGTAACTTTCCTATTCAAAATTATGCTGATACTTTGGGTGGCTGTCATAAATAAAAAATTTCATGCGCAGCTACCACAGCGGTCTAAATTTTCACGAAAAAGAAAGAATATTCATTTTCCATGAGATAAGCTTACTTTCTTTCCACACTGCTGTTCGATTTTTCATAGCGTCTAAAATACCTATCTATTCAATGTAATTTCTAAATAAAGCCAAGGAAGGTTACAGGTCGGCGTTCTCAGTAAATGTGAGATCAATCGTTTTTATCAAAAAACGTTTTTTTTTATAAAACTCTTTAATGAAATCAGATTTGACCTCAGAGCAGGCATAGGACTACTTAGCAAAAATATATATTTATTTTGAATATTCCATCACAGTATTTCTACGGGACTTTTTTCTGCTCTTGAAATATAATACTTTCGTTATTGTATGGAAACATTTCACCATTTTCATTATATTTATTTCACCATTTTCACCAGTTATACCATCTAAATCAGGAACGCATCAAATATAACGCTATTTTTTCGTTTTATCACGTATCCACGGTTTATTTCATCATATCCTTCGCTTAAATTGGTGGATTTGCTTCATATTTGCCCGATACATCATCAACTTAAGGAAGAAAACATTGAAAAATGCTATTTGTCTTCATGAAATGCGAAAATAAATTTATTTTCGGTTTAAGTTAACTGAAAATTCCAAAAAAGAATAGAGAATCAATGACTCAATAATCGCGTTTCCCACTTACCTACTATTATCTTCTTCAACAGCTCATTGATAAACGGCTTTCGGAGGTAATTGATTCCAGTTCTATTCAATTAATTTACAAAAAAAATTAATTGCTTATGTCCTTTACTGTATTTGTGACTCAATCACAAAATAACTACCCCAACTATTGAGGCAAAATGTATTAAAAAAATCCGTCCTATTTTGCTTCCTAATTAGGTTGTAAAACAAAGGCAAATGGAAGGCAGAAGTCCATTGGATTTTATGGTGATCAAATTTGTCTTTTTCATAAAATATTTATAGTAAGTGCTCTTCCTACTCGAAGAAATTTTAGTTAGCCAGATAGCCTCCTTAGTCTTAGCATGCTCCATAAATAGGAAAAATATTTCCTTGTCTTTTTCTTATTCTTCAATCTCCTTGAAAATGTCTTCGGTGGCGAATGATTGAATGCAAATGGAGAAGATTGGACCAAATTATGTGAATAAACCGAAATTTTAACAGAAAAATCATGGCTTTCATATGGTAATCTAATGTCCTTTAGGGATCTAAGAATAAGTACTTTCTATCGAAGCAGATATTTTTGAGCCATAGGCTTTTCATGTCTACAGTATTGTAGTATTTACCGGTAATCGTTTTCATGAGGTACTCGTGTATTGTCACAATTACTAAGAGCGTTGTAACCAGCAGCTGAAAACGAGATTGTACTGTGATACTTAGCGAATGCCTTACGATCAGATTCGTAAAACAAAGCCTATTATAAGAGGGCTGATTCAAGTTGGTTAGTTAGAAATCAGTTTGTCAGACTGGGAAACTGGGAAATGAAAAAACTCCATCTTTAGTTTATCTATAGTTTATCAGAAATGGAACCATAAGTTGTAAAATATGTATAATGAAGAAGATATCAATTTTTTCTCCGTTTATTGGAATTAAGTCATGCTTTTCAATTACTCCAGCATCTTTCACAGAATAGATCACGTACATTCAATTCATTAACAGGATTTTGAAAAAAGAGGTCGGTTAAAAATGGGAGAAAATGCATCTTGTGATTTCGCTAGATGCCATAATTTATGGATCTTTCACGAAAACGCCTCATTCAGAAACGCTGTGGGATTCCATGTCGCTCCCCACCATGGTAAAGCATGCTCGCTCGACGAAGTGATTAACTTTTATCTCAATTCCAGATTTAATCTTGGTAACTTGTGTTCTCAAATTCATTCAATATAGTCGATATCCTAAAGCATCAGTTCCGACCTGCGGCGATGCCGAACCTAACATCCCTTGTAGCTCGTTCAGTCTCAAATTTATGTCGACAGACACTGCCTGCGGCTGTAGAACAATGAGCTTGCTCTCTTATTTCTAGAGAAAAATGCTGTTAAAGAAATCTCAGAGGCATCATTTTCAGGTATCTTATACCGAGGAAGAGTGAAAATATCTTATGCAAATCCATTTTTAAATGAAAGACTCTAAAGAGTGAAAAGAATCGTATTTAATGGACATGGTATATTTGTTAATCATTTGGTTATGTGACAGTCCAATCTATCTTCTTGCAGATTCAGAATAAATCCTTTAAATCAGAGTCCTAGATTTTTTTTTCATTTATCATGCAACTATGAAGCGGAATGGACCTCTTCATTAGGTGGAAAATAGAGAATATCAGTGAAATAGTCTCGTACTTACTAAATTCCGAAGTTCTGGTTTAAAAAATTGATTCTTGATCAATCTGACAGAAAAAATATGAAAAAAATGTCCCACCAATTGGTGGCCATTTTAATGTCCGAATCAAAGTTTAACTTTAAAATATATTTTACATAATTAAAACTATTATTTAATTATATTTCATACTTTTATTTCCTAATAAGGTTTTAATATTCCAATAGAAATTTTTGTGTCCCAGAAACTACTACTACTATGTAGCGAACTAAAACTCAAATTCAAACTTACTAATGCAGCAGTATCAGTAATTTTAATTATGTAATGCACGAATGCCGATTGTCCTTAATGCCAATTGATCAATTATATAGGCAGCTTAATGATACCATCACAGTGATATGATATCTCAGATATCGAGTTTTTTATTTATTTATTTACTTTATTTATCACATCCCCCGTAAACAGCACATAACGGCCTTTTACAACGAGGGTTTCCAATATTAGCAAAGCACAACACAAACATCCATGCCCTGGATAGGGATCACCTACCCAGGCAGGATTCGAACCCACGACCTACGGTTTGGCAGGCGAGGACTTTACCCCGCCATCGAGGCCGGCCGGAGTTTTGGGAGCTCACAGCAAAAATGGTAAAAAGACACCTTTACATGCGGAAGAGACTTTATTCAGCTTGTTTTGAGGTAAAATATTAATAATGTTTAGAAACCTAGAGTATCTTACAACATATAAACTCATAGGACATATTAAGGCCATAATACACAGCGATACTTATCAAAAGTTTGTATCAGCATTTTAGGCAAAGTACATTTTGATTTACACATTGGGCCTTTTTATTTCAAAATTATTGATCCTTTAATTGAATATGACTTCATCAATGGCTGTGTTATAAATGAAATCACTGATGATGAAGGTAATAAATGCTGAATCATCGATGAGGGAAAAAAGCGATTGTAATCAGTGTTTTAATAAATATATTGCCCTTTTTTAAATATATAAATATGGGATATGGCTTAAAATAGCTCTTGCGTAGTTTTGGCTGTATTTTTTGTGAACGGGTAGTAAAGTCATGACCATTGTTTACTATTTCTATCGCCAAGAAAAGTTTAATCTTATGAGTGACCCATTTACTTAGCGTCGAATTGCCTTCATTTTCATCATCAAGTGCGACCGCTGCATTAAACCATTTGTCCTCATTCTGGAATACTTATTCCAGGCATTAAAATTTGTTTCACCTTTATGTGTATTCGAAGGAAATAGCCGGCATCGGAATCGAGAGTCTTTCGACCCCGTAAGGTTACACACGAGAATCTAGTTATGCAGCTTATTGGAACTTATTCAACTTCCTCTCCTGAAGAGCCTGTGATTTGGGAACTGGGGTATGGGTGTGAAAACCACGAAAACTCCATCAGTGTCATGATAGGTTCGGAAACTTTGGGAAGAGAGAAATTCGCGCCGGCATTCAATTAAAGGACATTGCACGAGCTGCTATCTACCGAACCTCGTGCTTTCTGTATTGAAGAAAATGAAAAACCTCTGTAGGAAGAGGTAAACCAGAGACCAAATTTTCTGCGGTTATGTTTTAATGCCGTAGTGCTGCTTGGCGTTGCTATGAGAAAAATATTTGTTATCACCTTTAAATCTCTAGGCATCCAGAATATCATATTCATTTTGACCAGTTATCAAGATTTAAACTATCGAGTTCATTAAGTTCTAACGTGCAAATAATTGTCTTTTACCTATCGATTCCAAGTTATGCCATATCCATCCAATATGCAAACATCCTCAAAAATGCCCTTTCGATTTAAAATTGGCAATTTTACCTATTCTATTACGGTGAGATGAATTACTTGCACTAGAAATGAAAATGTAACTTGCTTATGAGAAGAGATTGAGAACCTCCATTCACAAAGAGAAGTCCTGCGATATTTTAGAAAAATGGAATTTCGTAAATGACTGCTTATTCCTATACCTGATTCTGAGTCATGAGAGAAGGGTGGGGAAGAAAGCAGAATAGAAGCACCTTATTTTTTCGATTTAATGCCTTTTACGGAGGGCGGAGTTTGCTCAAATCAATATCAAAAACCATGTCAGCTTTCTTGAAACTATGCCAATAGGAAGATTGCGGATCAGCCTCGGGGATTTGAGGTTTATTACTAAAGTTTTATTGCGAGAATCAGACTTTTCGTAATAAAAGCATTTCTCGTAAATATTCATCTCGTAATATAGACAGCGTTATAGAATATTGTTGATGTTAATTAAATTTGGAGAAAATTTAGGGCATTCAATTACAATATAAATTATGCATAAAATTTAATATGTCTATATTTTGATATCATATATGTTAAAATATTTCTTGGAGTGTAGGTCAACGTTGACCTACACTCCAAGTATTTTATATATATAAAAATATTTTAAAGTGAATTAAACAAGGTCAAGATAAGGAAAAAAAAATAGATTTCATATATTTTAAAAAATTAACTGATCATCTCTTTAGCCTACAATTCAGCAATTTGAAAACTCCTCAATTTGAAAAGGGTTGAATTGCATAGATGGGAATGGCTTTTCGATGTGAAAATGTTGATGACTACAGTATTAAGTACACTGATTATTTCTCATTATTTTTTGGAAGCCCGAAGAAAGAGTTCTATTAATGTCCCTTGAAATTTGCAATAACATTAATCCTCTCGGTACGCGGTAATGATGAGTGAGGGAATGGTACAATTGATATAATTTTACCTTTGTATTGTTGAGAAGTTGATATTAAGACCGATTGATGCTCAAAACAAAATCGGCAGAAGTCGTGGCGATAAATCTAGTTTACTCTCTGTCAACAAAGCTACAATTACTATATTTATTTCGGATGAAAGAGCGGAGTATGAAATGAGTGCTTGCTTCGCTCTTTATCAATATGCGACCTTATTTGATTACCTTTCTTGAAGTCGTTTATTAAATTATTTCTTTCTATTTTATTCTTTCCATTTTAATCCCTGGTTTGACCACTGCCCTCCTCCAAGGCGTCTCGAATTTGTTGCAAAGTTAATATTACCACCTATCGACGCACAAAAAAATGGCAAAAGTTACAGTGATAAGTTAAATTTTTCCTCTGTCAATAACGCAAAATTCACCATATTTATTTCTGAAAGGGTGGTGTATGAAATGACTACTATCTTCGCTCTTTCTACATGCGCCTTTAATTGATTACCTTTCTTGGAATCGTCTATTAAATATTTTCTTTCAATTTCCTTTTATCATTTTAGCCACTGTTTGGACAATTGCCCTTTTCCAAGGCGCATCGAATCTGTTGCAAAGTTAATGGTAACACAGGTTGATGCACGCAAAAAATTATCAGATGTTACGACGATCGGTCTAACTTATTCTCTATCAATATCGCTAAATTTACCGTTTTCATTTCACCTGAAAGGGAAATGTATAAAATGAGTGCTTACTACACGGTCGCCCTTGTACTGCAAGTGTCCTTATCTTATTAATTCTTTTCTATCTATGTTCTTCTCTCCATTTTATTCCCTGATTGGACCATTGCCCTCCTCTAAGGCGAATATCCCTATGAGGGCGCCCTCTTGGCCGCTTACGGTGTCTCTCTTTCTTTCTCGTGGACCCAGCCCCTTGCGATCTCCCCACCTCCCTCGTCTTGCGACAGAGAGAGAGAGACATGGCCCCCCCAGAGGTGGGGATGTGAACCGCGAGTCGGTGCGCGGGGTATATAAACCTGCCAAGCTGAGGGAGCCGGCACACTGTTTTCTGGCCTGCAGAACCGGAGAATTCGTCTCTCTACATAACCTTCCCGTTTTCGTGGAACCAAAAAACTCACCTCAAAAATGGCATTCAAGGTATGTCATGTGTTCTACTATTTTTTTCTCTAACTTTTGGATAGCTTGGGTTCTTGATGAGGCGAACGATAACTTTGCTCTATTAGCTGCTACTGAGGGTGGGGTGGTTTTTAAAAATGACGATCTCAGTAATACTAGAGCGGTAGAGGAAACTTAACGCCAATACCTACCCCTTTTACGCTAAAGATGCTGAGTGCCCTTACTTTTTTTTAGTATTATTTGTTCACTCTAACAGTTCCACTAGAATTTTCACAGTATATATTGGAATAAATAAAAGACGTAGGCCTCATGACTATGGATTATGGAAAAACCCCTGGTCGCAATCTTCCAGGCGCGATTGCGGCCTGGGGGTTTTTCCATCATCCAGGTGTAGGCAATATTTTATATTATATTTCACCCAGACAGGCCTAAATTTAGTTTACAAGCATTCATGGTTAGTATAGCTTTGATTGAGTGAAGTAGAACATTTTGATTTCGTCTCTCTGAGGATATATCTCATATTATACCACGTTTAGTAATTAGTCTCCTTGCAAAAATTAGAGTGGTATGATAATTATGTACAATCAGGGATATATTGGATCTTTCTCCTCATAAATTTTTGCTTAACAGCTATTTTTTAAAAATAATTACATATCACAGATGTCTAAGCAACAGTTAGTTGAGATGAGGCTTATAGATATAGCATGGAAATGACATTAGGATCATTATGGTGATAGCCAAAAAAGATAATCATGTACAAGACGATGGGGTCAGTCTATATTTTATTTTAATCATCAAGCAAAGGCAGAAATAAAAATGGAAAACTTTCAAAAAGTTCTGTATACTCAGTTTTACTTATGAGTGGCGGTGCTCCCGTTCTTCCTAAACTGCTCAGAAGTAATAAGTAGAGAGGCAGGCCGTTGTGATTTTATTTTTCCCCTTTTGGATGATTTCCCTTTCCCTTTATGGAATTAATAATACAGCCTCGCTTATACGAAACTTAATTTACCCTAGTATAAATACTTCATGTAGCGTTGCTAAGTTTTAGTTGTGATACATTTAGCATGTGATACATATATTATATTTTACTTATGTAGCCGGGACACACTATAATTTTCCTAACATAAAAGCG